>NC_135502.1:53477346-53719319 GCF_052857255.1 Amblyomma americanum
TTTTCTGGCACGCAGAGCTCAAGCAGTTAACCGGACAAGTATTTCACGCTTTAGGGATGAGCTCTCTGGTTAGGGAGGCGGGGGTGAGCGAAATTTGAAACGTACGTGGCCTGACCGGGAAGGTCGTTCCAATCCTGTGGTGCTGTGCAGGTCTGCTATGTATACTAGTGTTTCACCACTGCTGTGCAGTGAAGAAACTAGCTTTATCCGTTGCAGTAGAAATATTTCTGGGCACTTAAAGAGAAACTGGCTCAATGAGACCTCCAGCGAGAGGTCCTGAAGCATACTGAAGAGGTCGCTCACGCTAATTCACGAGCAAATACTGCCTCCAATCATCCCGATAGACATTGTGCACTCACATCCACGTTTACTGCGTCAAAAAATACATTGTAAGCGACTGGGTGTAAGGTAATGACTGCAGGCCCAACATGTCATTGGTTGTGAAGGGAAATGAGACTGGCAAATGGACATATGCGTTTAAGTCTACACTGTGAACTCTATGTCTGATGGCACCTCTCTTTCTTGCTTAAAAATTGTGCAGTACGGAAGCGAGTAAAGGAGAGCGCACTTCTTAGAGTATTACTGATTTTCTTTGCGTGCTAAACTGGCGGCACGACGTTATGCCTCAATACTAACGGAAACTTAGTGCAGATATGACCTTGCACGCAGAACCGGTGCGTTTTGGAGGCTCATATTTTTATTAGGGCTAACGGAGTAAAAAGATGATAATGCAGGTATAGTGCATAGATCTGCACTTTCAGTTCATAACAGGAAACAGCAGGAGGTTAAAAAAAATAGTGGTTCTGGGATCAAACCATAAAGAAGCCCAACAAAAAAAGTAGAGAGAAAACGGTCACATTTCGTTAAGGCAGTGGGATATTCAATTGAAAACGCACTGTCCAGTGCCACGCGTGCATTCCTTGCACGCAATTTTTCTCTCCAGGCAAATTCGAACCAAAAGCGTTCTCTGCTCTAGTGGCATCTTTACTTATTTTCACCGGGCGAAAGCTTCAGGTCCATAAAGCAAAAAAATATATATAAAAGTATAACTGCGCACTGCGCGTAATGGCAGAGCTGCTAACCCTGACAAAATGGCGCCAAGTTCTTTTTTTCCGGTTCACCTTATTGGAAGGCATTTAAAATGAAAAGAAAAGCTGGAGAGTGAGCTCTAAAGCTGCGAGGACCAGGCAGGGATTGCGAACGCCGCAGTTTGCAGCAACCTAGTGACGTCACGAGCGCTCTTGCAGCTTCGTGCCGCAGGTGCGTGCTGTTAAGTTCCATCAATTCCACGCAAGAGAAGAAAAAATAAAGAAAGCGAAGCCCGGCTACGAAGCTATGCCGGCGAGCACTACCACCTGTGGGCCGTTCGTTGCAGAGCGGCTGCGCTAAACGCGCGATCCGCGCAAACCCCCTGGAAGCGAGCTTGAAATTAATTTTAAAACTAAAAGATAAAAAAACGTAACGTTCTTAACTAACAGCCGAGTCAATGTTTTTTTTTTTTTGTGAGGGATCCCTGAAGCATCATTTTTGCCGTTGGAGTTTGTCTCGGGTACACCTTGGCCACTCGACACCGGTGTCATGCTAAATAGCTACATGTGCAGGCCAGGCATCACGTCGGTGCACGCACGATCCTAATATAACCTGTCCTAGTATACATGTCTCGTCCCTGTGTTGTAGGCGCGCATAAATAGAAAAATCAACCCAGCGATGGTGATTACATCCTTCGTGACGCAATGTATGTCAAGTCAACGCAGCGGAAGTTGTAAGAAGTTAAAAGAACTTTTCGAAAGAGCAAGGCAGCGGACCCAGAATATTATCTCTGAACACCTCGAAATGTAAAAATCTTAAGGCAGAAAATATTCTGTGTGTCTCTTACGACTGCGAAACGTTGACGCAGAAGAAATAGCAGCGAGTGCGGCAGATTTATACAGGGCACCTGAGCAGCTTGTTTTTCTCAGTGCATTAGATGGTCACAGCAACACCAAACCGTATGCTCAAGTTTATGAAATGATGCCTACAGCGTTGTGAAGGAAATTCAGTTTTATGCTGGACTGGAAACTGTAGCTAATTCAATAAACAGTCGACAAAAAAAATCCTCACATGACCACAGGAAGTAGCTGGTGCATAAAAGAGTGTTTCAGAACTGGCGCACGTGAAGACTGACCGCGCGCCAACACTTTGCCGCTTTTATACCATTTTATTTTCTTCGTGCTTTTATTTTGAATTTCATAACAATGATTGAGAGGAAGTAATGAGCTCAGAAGCCGTTTAACGACGAAAACGGCATAGCCGACAAGGCACGGTGAAAAATTGGGGCGCGAGTGAGAGGCACTTTTTTTTTTTTCGTTGCGCCAAAAGTCCAGGCTTTCAGAGCAACGACGAACTCAAAGGCAGACTGCCATTGTCAGAAGGCATTGCGAAACGCTCTAGGCCGCCTGCATATGAACGCTGAACCTGGTCGATTTAAACCCCGTCATTTGATACATCAGTTGTCAGGTAGGCTAAATAATGGGCTTCCCTTTGAAAACCGTCATCTAAAGCTAATCAAGCAACGTCAGTCTGTTCATCTCAGTCGTCATCGTTGTTGTTCTACGGTCAGGCACTCTCTCTCGCAAACGTGCGTTGCGTACATAGTGAAGGAGAATTAATGTCAAAAACTGCGTAAAGAGGGCGCAACAATTCCTCCGCCTGTATTTAGACACTGAGTTCGTTCCCAGACCGCAAGGACTGCGCATCGATTGTAACTAAGCTCAGCAGCATCCTGCACTCGCAGAGCGGTTTATAGCGGCCGTCAGACGCTTAGCCGCTTGTGCTAAATAAAACGTCGGTTGTGTATAACGCGTGTAGTCTTCCTTGGTGAACGCATGGCGTACAATGACCTTGGGAGGCTGATGCCAGATGCTGTAGAGAGATATAGAGGCAGAACTTCGTTCTTGCTGGCCTTTTTCTCGGAGGGGTTCTTATTTGTGGATAGTTCAGAATATTAAACCTTTTTTATCTTTTTTTTTTTTGCTCGGCGATATACTCTTGACAGGAAATTCTGGAACAGCAAGCTGCCCCGCCGCGGTGGCTCAGTGGATAGGGCGCTCGACTACTGATCCGGAGTTCCCGGGTTCGAAGCCGACCGCGGCGGCTGCGTTTTTATGGAGGAAAAACGCTAAAGCGCCCGTGTACTGTGCGATGTCAGTGCACGTTAAAGATCCCCAGGTGGTCAAAACTATTCCGGAGCCCTCCACTACGGCACCTCTCTCTACCTTTCTTCTTTCACTCCCTCCTTTACCCTTCCCTTACGGCGCGGTTCAGGCGTCCAACGATATATGAGACAGATACTGCGCCATTTCCTTTCCCCCCCAAAACCAATTACTACTACTACTAAGCTGTTGGTTTCTAGAGCGATGCTGCTTGCCACTATCAACCGTAAATGGCGTGTCGCCAGAGCCAGGTGCTTTGATTTGTCCGTAATCTTTCGTGTACTGCCTGTAAAATGCATTTTTTTTTCTCGAGCATATGCTCTTTGTCAAAATTATGTGGGGGGGTCATGTGACTACACAAGCTTGTTTCCAGCAGCCTAGCAGAGCGGCTAACCAGTCGACAAATACCCAATGCTTCGGGGAGTGAGCAATATTGCCCTCTTTCACCCTCTGCAACTACTGTGAGCCGGTAGAATCCCTTGAGCCCCACTGCTCGAACCGCATCCGGTTCCTGTGGCGCGCCCCGGGTGGCCGGAATAACCCTTCGACGGAGACTGCACCTGCACATACAAGTTCTGATCCGCTATAAAATTACAATTCTCCTTTAGACTCCATTCCATCTCTACCATTCGCTGCGTCGACTTGCACACCCTGCAAAAGCAGGGAAGTCCATGCCGTCCCTCGATGTATCGACGTCGAGCAAAAAAAAAAAAGAAAAGAAATGAAGCAGAACCGGAATAAGCTAGTTGTATTATCCTGGCCATGATCTAGCTCGCATGGAAGAAAAATTAACATATGTCGTTCGCTCGATCATTCGCCCGTATTTGAGACATTTGGCCTTTTTAAATGAGCGCTCTTTTTGCTTAGTGACGAGTTTCCCGTTCAGTTCAGTTCAATTCAGTCCAGTTTATTGCCTTAAAGGCCCCCTTTATTAGGGGCGGTTACAGAAGGGGTAGGATTTTATTGACGTGAGGAAACCAACAACGAAAATTATTTTAACATTGTTCCACCACCTGTCACTTTGGTTTATTATTCAACGTGCAGTCTTTGTCTTTCGTGCATTTAACGTGACGGTGCGGTAATCTTAGCTTCGCGCTCAAGTGAGTACTGAAAGTGAGTTGTGAAAACAACCCCTGTGACATAGTCAGAAAAGCTGTACAGATGAGCATTAGCAGGCAGTGCAACTTCAGAGCCGACAGCGCGCAGACGGTGGTCACGTGATTAGCATCTGTGCAGATTCCATATGATACGTGCAGTGCACTAAAATTAGTGCGGTGAGTACAGGGACGATTTTGTCGATGTTCTGCCGACATTTAATCAATATGCTGCAAATGCGAATGCCCCCCCCCCCCCCCCCCTTGCCTTTCTTCCCCATCGCCGGACAACGTGATGACAATATATAACGGCTCGCACTCTTAGTCATGTTTAATCTCTAAGCCATGAGCGCTGCACTCGAATAACGTGTTTATATTATGAACTTGATTCGTTGATAATACGACGCGTCGACTAGCGCTTTTTCGGCATTCAATATTGCATTATTTGCCCATTGTTAAACTGAGCTATTTGATACTCAGAATAAACAAAGCAAATCCAGTACTTACAAAAAATGTAATCATGGCAGTAGCCTACATTATTGTTCTTGGTTAGCTTGCAGGTCTGACCAATACTAGGCACGTAAGCCTATAGTGTTGGTCAGACCTGAAAGGTTACAGACAACAATAATGAACAAGTTATTAATGCAACCAACTACAACGGCTGCTGTCGTTGGACGAGCATGCATAGAAGCAGTAGCTATGCGCCCGCGAGCATTTGCTGTTCAATCGACCCATTTGTTTGTACACATCGTCCAACAGCGCACGTGAACAAACTCCGCGAAATGAAAGGCCAATATGCATCGTGCCGACTCTCAAATAAGATAGGCTTTTCAAGTTAAACCGGAGCGAGCTAAAATGCTGCGAATAGAACAAAAAGATAACATGCAGGCCGTCGTTCGCAACGTTTACTTTATTATTATTTTTTGTTCAGTAGCAACTAACCCTAGCCTTATATGCAAATTGCTCAGTATTCTTATTATCATGCTACATTTAACACTCAGACCCAGGTCATCTTTAGAGGTCATTCACCGAACCGCAACGACACCGAGGCGATATCTCAGGTTCGGCTAGTGCTTTCGGAACGCTGAAACATAAATGTATAGATGTCTCGCTGCAGGCACATGCAGGCAAGCGAACTACGTTTTTTTTTTCTCCAGCGTAGGCCGACTCCGCGCTCGAGAGCAGCCGAGACCCCGAGGCCCCTCCCACACAGCTGTGCAGAGGGTCAGAGCTGCACTCGGCGCGGCGTTGCGCGCGCTCATGGCTCGACGGGGCCGCTTACCTCTTCTCTTCCCTCACTCCCTTCCCCTCAACATCTCTCACAACGCCGCGCAGTTACGAGGGGGAAAAAAGAAATAAAAGGAAAGCTGCGCACGACGGGAAAAGAATCAAAAGGAGGAAGGCAGGCAGTTGTGAGCGATAGAAGAGGAAACGTGGGGCCCCTGCTCAGCTAAGCCTCGTTTTTCCCGAACAACTGGACCGGATTGACGCCCGTCCGGTCCGGCTGTATTCTCGTTCCAGGTCCTATTCGCTTTATACTCGTTTCGCTTAGTCGTGGTATCATTTATCTTTGATCTCAACTTCACTACCTTTCTCTTTCTCTTTCTCTGCACAGCCGTGAGTGAAAAAGAGGACGGAGACCCACGCGTGACATGCGGGGGCTGTAGTTGTTCGTGCTGTTCCGTTCCAAATGGGATCCGGATTTGGAATCGCACTTCACACGTGCGCGCAGCATCACTAACTTTTGTGCATACACCATGCGAGTTGCAAAAAGAGTGAACTCTATTTTTTTTTTAGCCATCTAAGGATTCCCAGTTTGAATTCTGGACTCGCATCCTGCGCTTGGTTCAATGTGGGAACAGAGCGGTCCCCAGAAAGTTTCGACGTTTCATCGCTCACGCGGCTCGTAAACTTTTGATGCCGGCTGTAAAATCAGTTTATGGTTTGTGGGCGCCTGTGCAGTTAGGCTGAGTCACAGCGACTAATGGGACAATAACTGGCGGTTTCATTATGTAAAAATTCCTTTTTTTTTCATTTTACTTCTTTTCCATTGCTTCAGCACAGCGTTATATATTTCAGCCGACGACATTTACGGCTGGCTAGCTTTCAGTTCTTTCGCTGCAGCGTTCAGGGAACAATGGCAATGAGACAAAAGAATCTCTCAGAAATAGTAGCTACGAAGCAAAGCTAAAAGGCAACGACTTTTCCGGACATGATGCCACGCACAAAACACTTCGTGGACTCCCTTCGAGGTGTGGCTTGCCGAAGCGCGTCAATTCGCCCATGTTCCGAGTCTGCTACAACTGTCTCGATAATTAAACTCGGTCTATCTCGCTTAGAGTGATGTGAGAAACGCATGCGCATGGACGTTCCATTAGAGAAACAGCCACCTGTACAGAGCTTTGGATTCGCATTAAATCCGCTCTGCTGTAGTGGAACCGTGCGGCGTATTGGAAACTAGAACTGTGCCGGTAAAGTGTAACTATTCATTTCGTTGGATTCTATTCAATTCACATCATCCTCCGCGCCGAATGGCTGACCCCAGCGATGGCGTATGTACAGATGTGCCGCTGCCAATTACGAAGGACCAAAACAAATACAATTGCAATAGAATCGTGGCATCATACCGGTCCTTGGGTCGGTATTTTTTTTTTAAGATCCTTTTTAGCGATTTTTTTTTTGTCCTGTATCGAATCTGGCAATCAACGTCAGTCTCCGTATCCATTATGAAAGCCTGGACTGATGAGTGGCATAGAGACAGAAGAATCTAGAACGATAAGAATCCTTACACAATACGGACTCTGGAGCCCTGTATTGTAATAATAATAATAATAATTGGTTTTGGGGGAAAGGAAATGGCGCAGTATCTGTCTCATATATCGTTGGACACCTGAACCGCGCTGTAAGGGAAGGGATAAATGAGGGAGTGAAAGAAGAAAGGAAGAAGAGGTGCCGTAGTGGAGGGCTCCGGAATAATTTCGACCACCTGGGGATCTTTAACGTGCACTGACATCGCACAGCACACGGGCGCCTTAGCGTTTTTCCTCCCTATATTGTAAAGATTATTTTATTATTTTTTTTTCTGCCCATTTGTCGCTGATTACTTCCCTGCGTGATGTAGGCGCTGATCGCGAGCAGAAAAGGTGACTCTGATATTTAAGGCAGGGGTGACCAAAGGCACAGAGGCAAAAAAATGTTTTGGGAATAGTACGACCCCTGGTGCCAACTGGTGGAGGAGCGAACTAAAAAACGTTGACTACCAATAAGATCGATTGCTTATTGGCTGGCCCCAGAGAACCTCGGTTCGTTGTAGCTTTCATGGTTATACTGCCCTCCGCGCCGATCAGCGAGCAACACTGGTATTACGAATAAAAGCTCTCCTAACCTGGCCAGGTGATTTGTACTTACGTACTTGTTTGTGCTCCGATCAGTCATAAATAGTGTGTCTGACGCGTACTTTTTCACGCTTTTTGCCATTCCCAGGCGTCGAAGTGACAGCGATGTCATGTATAGCAACCTTCATGAAACTGCCCACCCTTGCGGCTCACCTCAATCACGTGACCACAGGTGGCGCCATGGGGTCACATACTGCACACGTGCAGCACACGTATGCCAGGTGCCACTTAGCCAAGTAGACCGCGTGGTGCCACGTAGACTTGCCCACGAAGCCTATATCTCAAGTCTGTTTTCCTGCTGCTGAACTCGTCCAGTACGCCTCTAGACACACTTGCTCGAAAGCACAATTCAAAAGAACATGCGCTTTTGATTCATTGCAGCACATATATGTACTCAACATTCCCTGACTCCAAAATTCATACACAGGCATGGAAATCGAAATTGATGATGCCCCAGTCTTTGCCACATCTGGAACTGGCTTGTGTAAGCACTATAAGTCCTGTGACTTATTTTAAAAACCTCGTTAATTGTGGAGGACGGCTGTCTCCAGCAGCAGCAGACAAGGCATTGTGCAATTCGACACGTCTCACCGGCCCACTAAATTTGTGCCTATTGGCGTTTTTCTTTTATCCAATGGTTCGTTGTTAGTTTTACTAACAGCCATTTATACATATCCGCGAGCGCAATGATACCAATGTCACATAGGCGCCTCCAGTGATCGATAACATTATATGTTTTAAACCGACGGTAATCAGTTCACGCCGGTAAAGAACTATGGCTATAAACTTCATGGCGATCGTCATTCACTGCAGGAGCGACGACCCAATCACCATAAAATGATGCCGGGCAACGGATGTGAATCTTGATGTGCTCGAAATAACCTCGATAAGTTCGAGGGCCCAGCTGGCTTTGAGACTCCTTCTCTGATGCAGTTATTGGACAAGTGGCGTGATGCCGGTAGAACATGTCACCGCATAGAGGATTTGTTTGAAGAGCACTTCAAATGATTGCTGTTGACGACCTTGCCGCGGTATTTTCTTGCTGACTTCCTGTGTGCAATTCTGTTTTGTTTGTATGTGTCTGTATTTTTGTGTCTTAACGCAATGTTTCCCACCTGCTATTATCTTGTGTACAAGATCGCAGTGTCCATAAATAAATACAAAATAAAAATAAATAAAAGTATCGAGCACATGCGAATACTGTTCTTGGTGTTAAGGTGTAATGAGTGCCAACGATCGCCTCCTTCGACTGGGACACATTTGAGATACGAAGTCTAAATTTTGTCTCCTCAAGTGCGGTCTTGAACCAATGGCCGAGGCATACGAGAGGTGCGGGGTTCGATCACCGGTTCCGCCGGGTGCTCACCTATGATACATTGAGCACAGAATTTCTCCTTGCCTGGTGCTAAGCTTGTTAGACGTGAAACGCTTGGAAAATAGGTATTTGACCCCACCTTGTGTAGCAGAAAATACCTTGTGCCATGACACTCTTTGGGCAAAAGCTGCCCTTGCACCATAAAAATTACTAATCATCGTCCGCAACCATCGGACGATAACGAAGTTATGCACTTTGGTTGCTGCTGCAGCATCCTGGGGATGTTTGTCCCCCTATTACTAGACAGATGACAAGTTGCATAGTGAAAAGCTTCCGGCGACGTCTTCAAGTCCTTTGTCATTACAGCTGGCTCGCACTACTTTATTTCTTAATGATCTTTTTAGGTTGTGTTGTTCCTGCCATACCATAGTTGAGTTAACAGGTCATCCACGTTCGGTTGTCGTGTCAACTTTCCCCTCTCGGACAGTGCGCGGGCGTTTAGGGCCCTGAAAAGCAAGGTATGGTCGTCAATATATAGGCCTGCAATAGGAGTACAAACTTTTCCTTCATTTTGAAAAAAATCAAAGACGGCGCTATCTCCAGGTTCTATTTGCCCGCCTTTTTTGTTGAAATGACCAGAATATTCTTAGGCCGCGACACATGACGTGGCCAAGGAACCTTTGTTCAAATGGTCGCTGGTAACACACCTGCATTACAAAGAACTATCCGAAGTACAGTGAAGATTCAAGCATCTAGATGAAGCTTATCTATCCCTTGAGTTCCCACACGAGGGCCCTCCTTTTGTATAAACCAATCTCGTAACCTCTGAATTAAGGCATGCTTCTGGGGCCATTCGGACGGCAGGCTGCAGCAGCGTATATGCGCCTTCGTCACTTGGGCATGTGCCTGACGAAGCGCTTGCCTTCCCCTCCTGTTTTTCCCCCGCCCCTGATGGATGCAGCTCGCAGCTCGAGCACTCTAAGCCGCGAGGAGCAGAAGCGCAACGCTTGCGACCGCGAGCGGAGCCGCATGCGTGACATGAACCGTGCCTTCGACCTGCTCAGGGAGAAGCTGCCCTTCTGCAAGCCTCCGGGCAAGAAGTTCTCCAAGATCGAATCGCTCAGGCAAGTACACCGCACGTAGGTCTGTTCTTTTACACGTGCATGTCTGCACTCGTGCCTAACGCATATCCCACGTTTTGCGTTGACCGTGTTCGTTAAGCTGGGGATACTTGTACCCATAACGCCGCCGTTGGACCGTGGTCACTGTTCTGCGACCTCTGAGGCGTCTCGAAGCAGACGCTATCTCTGCTGCCTAGCCGCAGTAGACGCCTAGAGAAATGTGCAACACACATATATCTTTAAAAAAAATTCTTTACACAGTCTCGACTGTCCATAGAGGTTGATCAATAAGGTCTATAGACAATATATAGATATATGGCTACGTACATTTAGTAGACTTTTGTCTATAGACTGCCATAGACTATGAATAGACGATAGTAAATATCTATAGGAAGTCAATAGAGTCTACAAGAAGTCTATAGAAAGTATATAGATCATTTTTATAAGAGATATATAAAATATTGCTTTGGCGTCAAGAGCCTGCAGCCGGTGCGCAGCCGCTTACCATTCTTCGTGGCTGGCGCCAGAATTCCTCAAAGAAGGAAGAAGCGGTCGCGCATTGGGCAACACGGCACGCTAAATATTAGGGAGCAGCGAACACAAAATAAATAAGAAAGTAAAGAGAAACGGGTTTGCGGCCTCCGTACTGGGAGCTCCAATGCGCACAAGAACGCGCAGCGCGTGACCGGATCTCTGCGGCGCATGCAGGATGGCCATCAAGTACATCGCGCAGCTGGAGTCGGTGCTGTCCTCCCAGTCGTCGCCGGCGACGGGCGCGGCCAGCGGGCAGCACTACGACCCCTCCTTCTTCTCCTCCTCGGTGTGGGCGTCGGCGCCAAACTACTACAGCTGGATACGACAGGTGAGGTTAGCAATCATCATCGCCATCATCACCTCCATCAGCCAGGACTGCGCTCATTTCATGACAAAGGTCTCTCTCAAATTAATTCTGTCCTGTGCCAGCTGCCTCCCCCCGCCCCCCTTTATCCCTGCAAACTTAATCACTTTATCCACCGACCTGACACTCTGCCGTCCCCTGCTGCACTTCTCTTGTACAGGAATACTGTCCGTTACCCTTAACGAGCACCGGTTATCGTCTCTTCGAGTCACATTTATTTATTTATTTATTTCAAAATACTGCAGGCAGCAGTGCTGCCCAGGCAGGAGAGGGTTACAAAAGGTAAGCTTGCAAATAAAGCTCAAAGGCGTTGACGTTAGTACATTCAACAACCGAAGCAGGCAGGCGATTCCATTGTTCGATTGTGCATGGGAAAAAACATTTTTGGAGCTGTTTAGTCCTGGCATTGGATGGCCTTATCACTTTTGTGTGGTTCAGCCTTGATGATCTTTGTGGTGCACAAAGTAAATACGAATCACGTGGCAATCCTGTTTTGTTATGATATGTTATGTTTTGTTATACATGCTCGGGCCGTGCCCAAATTTTCTCTCCTTGATTGCGGCTAGGGTAGTCGGCTCGGTGTCCGTGCACGGTCCAGATCAAGCCCTGTGGCAGGGGGAGTGGTTGCTACGGAATGTGTAGATATGAGCGAGTGCGGGCGTTCTTAGAATTCGTTGCCATCTACAAGCAGCGTCGTGGGTTGAACTCGAACCGGCCACCACAAGGTCGCTAGCAGGACGCCCCGGATCAGTGGTCCAAAGGGGTGGGGGGGGGATAGCTAGTGTGCGTCAGGACACGGCTCATACTTTTCGCACATACAAAACGTGTGCCGATAATCTATAGTGCATCGGCAACGTATTGATCGTTACAGCGTTAATGCACTGTTAGAGTGCTCGGCAAAAAGTGTGCCACCTTACCGAAACAGAAAAGTTTATCTTGGAGTAATTATGACAGCAATGAAATTTGGTGTTCCCTCTTTCCTGAAAGCTGATGGATGCATGAAAGTAGTGGATGGTGTTGGTTTTGGAGCTTGAAGCAAAAAAAGAAACAACATACCGCAGGTATCTTTGAAGCACTGCTTTCACGCTTATGGATCGGCATAAGATGACAGTCGTGACGATCTGGATAAAAATTCTACCTTGAGCACTCTCTTGAGAGAAAACGTCACGTAAGGTGCTAAGCGGCTGCACAACCAAAGTAGGCGTTCCCATACAAGGTAACTAACTGCCGCAATGTTTGCAGCAGGAGCTCTCGTGTTGTCTTGCAACGTACACGATGCTCAGTTAACCGCCTGGGCAACATCCAGAACACGGGAAATATCGCAGCATCGAACAATCCTTCAGCAACTGAATGCCTTGGGCAAAGACGCGAGTGAATAAAGATTTCAAACTGGCCAAAGGCGAAGTCTATATGATATGTGAGAAAGGGAAATATGTTCATTTACTTGCAGGTTCTTTACATTACAATAACCCTTCCCGCAGTGCAGAATAGCCAACCGGAATCCTCTTTTTTTTACCTATCTCCCTTTTATTTTCTCTCCCATGGCTAGAGTAAACAAAACCTACGAATGAATAACTACACCTCTTTATCACATCGAAGTCTGTGTGCCGAGTGGGAAGGTATATACGTTCACTCACTCGTAGGTCCTTTACATTCCAAAAGAACTTCCGCCAGTACAGACTAGTCTACTGTATCCTCTCCTAGTTAACCTCCCCGCTTGTTCTTTTCTTTCTATCTCTATATTCCACGTCTTGAATAAAGCAAAGAGCTCTCCGAGCGAATGAACATATCTCACTCTCCCAAATCGAGGTCCGTGTGCTTTTGGAAGAGCGAAATATGTTCCCTTACTCGCATACTCTTTGCATTCCATAGCCCTCCCCCTGTGCTAGGTAGTCAATCGGAATTATCTTCTGGTTAGCCCCGTAACCGGTTGCTTTCTTCTCCAGCTCTTTCTTCCACTCTCCTAAAGTGAACCAAAGAACCATTCGAATGAATGGACACATCACGCTCTCCCATATCGATGTCATGTTTTGCGAGATATTGAGATATGTTCGCTCACTGGCTGCTTTTACGCTACAGAAGCCATTTTTCCAGTGCAGAGAAGCCAAGAGGAATCCTCTTCTGATCAACCTCCACGCCTTTCCTTTTCCCTCTCCCTCTTCCACGGCTTGCTGCAGGACGTGGAGAACGGCGGACCGAGTGGCGGGGCCGGCACCGCCGGCACAGGCCAGGCCACCAACGGCATGGGCATCGACGCGGCCGGCGCCAACCCGAGCGCCTTTTCCCCGCCCAGCCCCAAGTACTTCGCCAACTGCGACAAGGTCAAGGAAGAGGCCCCCGCGGCTGGCGGTGGCTACTGGCACGGGGAGGGCGCGCAGGCGGCCCAATTCGTCTACCAGTAGAAAGATGCGGACGACCCTTTCGACTGCCTTTTCGTGCACCTCTCTGTCTCGGACCACATGTACAAACTTGTATAGTACCCTTCTAGTCAGCCTTTGCCCCTTGACGAGAGGGCGGCAGGCTTGCTTATTAGACCTTTTTTTTCTTTTCTGGCTTGTTTTTTTTCTCCTTGCCACTCAAACTGCCCACCGTCTCGTGATAATTGGAATACTTTCGTTGACACTCACCGAGTGTTTCATTCCGCCCGACCTGCCTTGCCAGAACCAAAGGCGTCAAACACGTATTTCCCTACCCCTCTCGGTCAAGAGCCCCGACATTTAACTCTGGTCAATAAGTACGACGTGCCTCATGTTCGAAGCCGTGCGGTGAAAGTGATTTATTACATATTTTTTTATTATATCAGAGATTCCGACAGTCTGGATCTTTCTACCGGTGTCTTATTTACATGCGGTGGGACGGAAATAACCACTGCTTTTAAAAGTAATTACTTTTTAAATATGTGAATGTCTTATGGCATTCACGGAATTATGTAACGTACATGTGATATTAAAGCGCCCTAAAAGGTGAAAAAATATATATCACACTGAACTAGCATACATCATTTTATCTAATACAAAACTTTTGAAACTCGGAAAACACACCTTGGCGCTAATAAAAAGCTAAACCAACTAGCCCGGCAACTTGCCTTGGTAATACAAAACTAGTGCAATTCAATTATGGGCACCGAAAAAAAAAAGTATTTGCGTGTCTACAAATCCAAGAGCGTCCCAGGAATTAACAGCGCATAGCTCGTGCATATCTAGCATTAAGCTTCGTGTCTTCAAGAGGCGAAGCCACAACTAAAGTATAGAGGAGCGCCGACTTAACATACGCTCCTTTGTTATCTATCGCGCTTAGTAGGATGGCAAGCAAAATGAGAGAATGTGCCACAGATTAGTTCCAGCAAAGGTGTCTCAGTACAGAGGAAGTGCCACTTGAAGGCAATTCAAAGAAACTAAAGTAGCAATACCCTTTCAAGAATGCCGCTTTTTCTTTCTCGCGTCGCACCAACCTCTGCCTCGTTTCCCCCACAGCCCCCTCTCTCTGTTAGGGATAGTGGAGGGGGCTAGGTGTCTCTTCCGCCTGCATATAAAATAAAGAAATCAGAAGTAAGGAAAAGCGCCTCTCTTACTACAAGGACGGTAGTAAGAATAGTCTAGTCCTCACGTAAAGAGCTACATGCGCATAAATACTTGCCGTTTTTGATAAGGCTTCCGAGCTTTATTAGGACTGTGCATAATATTAATAAATGGTCCTGCACAAAGAGATACGCTAGTCAGACCCCGCGACACGATATTCGTCTAGGGTCGCTTGCAGCCACTGACAACAACCTATGAAGAGTACCGAAAACAGACACGTGCATTATTGCTGTAAATGAGGAACAGATTCGCGCGTTTTTGTCCTGAGTTTGTGTCCTGACGGTTCTGAGACTTCCTTGTTCAGTCTTCGTAGTTTAACTATGGGCAGTGGGGCAAAAGTTTGTCTTCTTCAGCGGAGTGAGAAAATTGATGGGCGCTGCTGCTGGTTGAAGAGGCGATTGTGCTGTTTTTTTTTTCTTCTTAAGTTCGCATGCGGCTTCATGCTGTGGTGTTTTCCATGATGGTGACGCGACCTTCAAGAACGCCTCAAGTGTAGTGCTGCCCATATGATAACGACAATATGGAGTGCCATTTACAACCAGATTTGCCTTCATCGTATTGGTTCCTAAAATTATTTTCTATGACGAGTTCATAAGTGCACCTTAACAAAGGTTGTCAGCACGCGCGACTTGGAGAGGCCTGCTTAGAATTTGTTTGAAAAGCGCCGCTTTTAAGATATTACTGCTTGATTGTTGGCTGTAGATGAAGGGCAAAGAAAGGCTGCTAGATATTTAATTTGTGTTACTAATTTATTTGCTCATTTATGAATGTATGCAATATGTACAACGTCACGGAGCGCCTGAAACAAGGAGGATGCTACATATGGCATAGTTATTCAAACGCTATTATACTGTACTGCAGCGCTTTGCATATCTGCATTTAGGACAGGAGGTTTTTGTGCGTTCTGTGGCTTAGTGTCTGTGTGCACACAGAAACATTGTGCAAAAAAAAAAACACTTGAACCTCGGCTCTTAATTTTCAGCGATCTTTTGAATGTAATTCTCTTCCAAGTTTTTTTTTTTTTAGTCTCGTTATCCCTTTTCTGCGTCTTACTATGATGCTGTTTGTATGATTCGCATTGATCTGTGGCGTTTCACGCTTGAAGACTTCAGCCTCCTGAAAACCGTGGATGGTGGCACTTTGTTGCGCTCTTCAATTCGGTTCTTAGGTTCGATAGCCTTCATGGGCGGACTGTGAAGCCTTTCGGCATTGCTGTATGTCTAAGCAACATTATCCCGCTCAGATAAGAAGAGCAGATAATATCACTGAATACTGCATCTTTCTCTTTGAGTGTAGGAAGAGTAGGAACACAACATTTTTGGGAGGTTTTTTTTTTCATTTGTACCATATCCTTTCTGTATACCAGCTGTGAACTACCATGTTAGAACCCATTTTCTGTTCACCGTTGTCGTATAAAGTTCACAGTCGGAAAGAGACTCTATCTTCTATCCTAACACTTTCATTTCTCTTAGCTGAACATCAGGCGCCCGAGGAATATTTGGCTGTTTCCGCAGCCGGCACCTATCTTTTTTTCATATTTTTTAAAATAAAGATTATGAGGTGATCAATGTCATTGAAGCGGCGGAATGCGTTCGCATGCACTTCGCGGCAAGAGCCTTCCTTGTTGGTCGATGCGATCGGAAAGAGCTCCACCAGAGCTGCATCCAAGTGTCCAAGATTGCCGCGTACCTCCCGTATCTCCTCTTACTGCGCTCTTAAGGTTCTCCGACGAACGCCCTCTCATTGGCTGCTTCCGGAGAGCGCGCTCACCTTGTCATTGGCCGCTTCCAGAGCGCGCGCGCCCTCGCTCTCTCTCTCTCTCTCCCCTTTTCCTCTTCACTCCTTCTGTCGGTCTTGCGCTTTTCTCTTTTTCATGCATCTCTTGCGCACCACGATTTCCCGCCATGTGCCCTTTAATACTTCACGCATTAAAATCACTACTAATGCTGCTTTCATAACTCGAGAGAGGCTTCTCCCGGGGCCTCTGAGCGCACAGTGAAGCCAGATTTACAGTTTAGCGCAGCTTACGGTAGGCAGGATAACAATTATAATGGTCAGGAGAGTATGCACGTGTCCTCATAAGCAGATATGCGCTGGGAGCTCCTCTGCTGGTTTTAAATCGGAGATCTCATTAAGTATCTGTACACAAACGCGGTGTCTTTACAACACCTGGCTGTTTGCCTCTGTATTTAATGCGGGATAACAAGGGAATTTAAGATATTTGATATCGCTTTACCAGCCATACTGGCCGAAGCTTGCAACAAATGATACCGCTATTGCAGTGTTAGCTTCTATTCTATTTCTATGACGCAGAATAAATATGGAGGAATGAATGAACCTGACTATGCAGGACCTGGACTGGGCGGAGCACGTGATAAAACATTACTTCGCGAAGTGGTTATGTTTGCTTTTTTTATATATTGATATGGTCGTTGTCGTAATAGAGAACCAGCCAGGGGCTCGCGGAAGGAAAAATGACGAAACTGCCTTGTTTTGTCACTGAGGCGTTTTGTGACACCACCAGTGCCTTACCAAATTGTGCCTGATTATTAAAAATTGTTGACGTTGTCGCGAAATTATTGTTGTCGTCTTTGACAAATAAAGTATGTTTAATCCTCGTGTGTTCCAGACCATAATGTTACTCCAGCACAGCCACGGTGCCAAGGCGCGCTGGCCTGTACCATGAAACAACCAAAACGTTTCTCCCCGCAGCGCTGCAAGATCTCAAACCTTTTTTAAAACTTCTTAATGCTTGCGCCGGTCAAACCTGACTTTATCAAAACAGCATTATTTGAATGCAGCTGCATAATAGTTGTTTTTCGTCCCAATTCTTTAGAGCTCTTACGCCAGTCACCCCTAGGCGCCTGAATGAGAGCGAAGTCACGTGATCTCAACTCCACTTACACGTCATAGTCACCGTTCGGTGACTCTGTGACACCGCTGCTGACAAGATTACAAAGCTTGTTAAGCGGTGAGTAGTGAATTCTGAACGTCTTTTTGTGCAAGCATTTCCTTTCACGCGTTACGCCCCTGCCACGAATAATGCCGTAGCGGAGAGCTCCAAGGCTTAACTTCGACCACCTATGGTTGTTTAAGGTGCACCTTTACGCGCGTGTTTTGTATGTCCTAATACAAGGTGTTTCAAGGAAGACTCAAAGTTTTTCAGAAATAGGTTTTTGAGGTAAAAATATGGATTTTTCAGCATAGTACTATTACCAGTGTTGGCTGTGAATCGCCTGAAGTAGTAAGCTGAAGTAGTAACTTTTTTAACTAGTAGAGCTAGACACCTAGTTGCAACTAGAGATTTGTAGCCGATGTGTGTGTGTGTCAGGGATGTATTCATGGCACACTAGAAACTAGCTAATACATGGAAAATTGCGTCTACAGACGCAGTTGTCCATCTATTAGCTTGTCCTTCACACACCTGCAAATTCAAATGTTCCACGTACCTCAAAAACACAGCGCGCTACTACCGATGGCAAAAAAATTAAATGCAACGCGTTTGATATTCACGTTTGTAATGATGCTTCGACCTGCTTCAACACAGAAGGGACGCCCAAATACCCAGGTAGCACCGAACATTAGAATAGTGTTATAAAAATGTTATGTAAGTTGTTGTAGCGTTACATGTTCCAACGTAATATTCATTGACGTTAAAATTTAGCATATAACATTGTGTTATATAGAAAACGTCATTTTAACGCTCTACAAAAACGTTGTTTTAATATAGTCTTCGAAACGTTATTAGAATTTTAGAGTTGTAACTATAGGACAACATTACAAATATATTTGGAGCACTGATTTCCAAAACCTTTCCCACTGTTTTTATAGTGAAGATGTTTTTCAACTAGCAGTATTTTGCAACCCCATCTCTTAGATAGTACTCACCATAGAATGCGTGCACAGCCCAATTATTTTGCCAGAAAGCTTTGGTTATTACCCTTTCGCCACTATCACTCATGGGACATCCCTTAGTAATGGGTATATAAGCTTGACTCCATGATATCCGTTCGGAGGTGAGTGAATGCGAGTTGTTTGTTGTGCTGTATAGTGGAACTGAAGTGTCGCCCTCATTGCAGGCTCTTCCAAAGCGCTGTAAGTTGTGTGCCAACACAACCGGCGGGCCTGAATGCTGCAGGGCTGCTTCACCACTTTCGAGAATGTTAGTTTTATGTTGTTTATGTGTTTTATTAATGTTCGGTGAATTTTATTTTAACGATTATATATTACAATAACGTTAAAAAAAGGGAATTTAGCACATTGAAATAACATTTAACCATAACAAAAATGTAACATTATCGTAATGTTTCGGTGCTACACAATGTGAAATTGGTGAACAGGCTAAACAAAATATATTCAAACCATATAAAGTCAGTGCTTGCAAGAGAATGGGTGAGCCCATTGGAATAATGTTATTGCTACCGGAAGCGCTTAACTGCGTGCGACATTCATAAAAAGCAGCACAGGTATTGCGGCTTATAATCACTTCGCAGATCTTAGTATTCGCCTTCCCGTATTCGTCTTCGCTGATCACTTTCCCCTCCCACACTTCTCCGTGTCTCGTCCTGTGGAAAACGAAAACGCTGGGCGCCGAGCCGGCACGCAATGGAACACGACAGCCTGGCATGCTAGTTTTCGCGATATCACTGCTCAATAGCCCAGCATCCGACGCACAACACAACAGCTTCGCACGCTCCAAAGCAATGGCACGAAAGGCAACTTTCCCGAATATGGAGACCGCTAAGAAGGCGGCGACGCTGGTCAATGTACACACACTCTCCTATAGGGTGGAGACAACCGCGTCGTCTGCTATGGCGTCCGCCATGTTTGTGCCACTCCTCTCGGCGCACTTCATCCAGGTGCGTTGGGGCTGAACGTGCTGCCTCGCGGATATGTTTACTCGTGGAGAGCAAAAATAAGAACACGCATCTGCTGATGAATGCCGCATTGTTTTTACGGAAATAAAATGGATGCATTTTTTAAGCTCGCGAACAATCCCAATATCTCTTGCGGTCGCACATATGATGAAAAACTATTATACGCAATTATAAATGTAATGCAGTGGTACCGTATTTTGCGCCGTATCTGTGACGTCAAATGTGCCAGCATAATTCGCGCTGCATTTAATATAAAGTGGCTACTTTTATCGTAGCGTGAAGCTTATTTTGGTGTTTTCTTTACACAGAAAATTTTTACTGAAAGTGCGGGCCTGAGTTTCAAAAATAAAGAACATCGAGAGAAAGCGAGGGACAACCAACGACCACAGCACTGGGACATCCCGCCAGTAAAGAAAGAGGAAGTGAAGAAAGCTTTAGGAGCAATGAAAAGGTGGAAAGCAGCTGGTGGAGATCAGGTAACAGCAGATCTGTTGAAGGACGGAGAGGAAATTGCACTAGAAAAACTAGACAGCCTGTATATTAAATGCCTTGTGCCTTCGAGCCGCCAGAAGCTTGGAAGTACACTAACATCGTCGTAATCCATAAGAAAGGAGACGTCAAGGACTTGAAAAATTAGACCAATCAGCTATACTGTCTGTTGTTTATAAGATATTCACTACGGCAATCGCTAATAGGGTCAGGACAACTTAGACTATAATCAACCAAATTATCAGGCAGGCTTTCGTAAAAAGTACTCGAAATAGACCATATTCACACTATCAATCAGGAGATGGAGAACTGCGCGCAATATAACCAACCCCTATACTATGTACAGCGTTCACAGATAACGAAAAAGCATCCGACTCGGTTGAAACCTCCGCAGTCATGCAGGCGTTGCGGAATCAGGGTGTAGAAGAGCATTATGTGAAAATACTGGAAGATATCTATAACAGCTGCACAGCTACCATAGCTCTCCATAAAGCGAGAAATAAAATTCCAATAAGGAAGGTTGTCAGGCAGGGAGACACAATCTCACCAATATTCACTGCCTGTTTACAGGAGGGGATAAGAGTTAACGAATACCTACTTCAACAATCTCGGAAGGAAACAGCAGTTCACAATTGGCAGCTAGCTGCTGGAAGTGGTAGAAGAATACGTCTACTTAGGGCAAACAGTGACCATAAATCCGAATAACGAGAGCAAAATAACTAGAAGAATAAAAATGGGGTGGAGCACATTTGGCAGGTTCTCTCAGACCATAAATGACAGTTTACCAATGTCCCTCAAGAGAAAAGTATATAACAATTGCATCATAGCGGTACTAACCTATGGGGCAGAAATGTCGAGGATAACGAAAAGGGTTCAGCTTAAGTTAAGTACAATGCAGTGAGCTATGGAAAAGAAAATGACAGGTGTAACGTTGAGAGACAGGAAGAGGGCACAGTGAGCCAGGGAACAAACACCGGTTAATGACATCCTAGTCGAAATCAAGAGAAATAAACGGGCGTGGGCAGGGTATGTAATGTGAAGGCGACATAACGGATAGTCCTTGATAGTAATCGAATGGATTCCAGAAGGCAATTGTAGCAGGGGCGGAAGTTAGGTTGGCGAATGAGATAAAGAAGTTTGCTGGGATAGGGTGGCCGCAGCTGGCACAGGACTGGGCAATTGGAGAGATATTGAGAAGACCATTGTCCTGCTGTGGGCGTAGTCAGTCTGATGATGAACCATTGACTGAGCATGCTTTAGCAAAGTGCGCGTGTCGCATAGATAGGAGACATTAATTTTGAAGTATTGCAAAGCGTAAGCGAGCAACATATACTAAATAGAATGCACAATGTCGGGAGTTGTAAGCGAGCACTATCACACCAATGCATTTAAAAATTATTTTAGTGAAATAAGGGAGAAACTGAGAAAAAAGAAAAATAAACTATGGACAAACTATGGCGACATATGTACAGGTGTTTGTCTCCACTTCACCGCAAGCTGACCCCTGCAAGTTTTAATTGCTTCCATGGCCATCTTCTTTTCCTTCAAGTTGACCCTGGAGTGTACACAGCGTGGTTGCTTTTCAGCGCGGTTGTCCTCGTAGCAGCCGTCTTCGACATGGGACTACATGTTAAAAAAATAAACTGTAGGCACTCAGTGTAGAAAGAAAAAGGAATCGCATAACATTTCATGTACATCAGCTCGCACCACCCCAGATATTCTGAGAAGCCGCACACCTTGGCTCCATTTTTTTCAGCTCAGAAAGTCGAAATTACTGAGGATTTTTTTTTTATACCTCAAAGGCCCCTGGTATGGGGCATTATATGAGGAATGGGCGCGGCAGTTAAACAATGATATATCTTGATAGCATTCTTAAAATGGATGGTGTTGATATGATGCACGACGTCCTGTGGTAGATCATTTCAGTCCTGGGATGGCACGACGAAAAATGATCAAGAATTGTTTCAAGGAGGAAATAACTGGCTGAAAGACAAACGATCACGACTGGCCGCCCCTTTAACAACACACCACGAGAACCCAGTCCATTCACACTGGAAATGTCAAATTGAGTCAAGACAAACAATACATTCCACAAGTGCAAAGTCTACTATATCCACTATAACTAAGCTCACATCAACAGAAAGATGCTAAAAAGAAAGTAACAACTTACTTAATCCGTCACACAGCGTTCAAACACATAAAAGTTGATTTTGACAAAACCACCACCAAAAATAATGCGCTGTGGCTCTGACGGGCTTCCTTTCATATCCATTTTAATGATTAATAACGACTCTTCCAGTGCTACGCAAACAAATAACCAACAGCAGTGTGCTAGCGCTTAAACGCTTGTGCGCTGCAGCCAACACACTCTTGTATTTCATGCCATACTCAGTTCAGCTCAAGGTATCTTGCATCTGTCTCTGGACGAAAAAAAAACATACGCGTCCACACCTGCCAGTCATAAAAAAATTATTCTCCAATAAGCACCTGCAAAACAATACACGACTCTGGCTGATATACTTGCATGGAAGGTTATACGTGACAACATAACTGACTGCAAATGAATACCTACACACAAAAAGCAACTTCTTACAAAAACATTGGGTATTAGTTTGCAGTGGTAGGCAGGCATAACCACGGAGAAATCGCGACAAATGCAATCACACTGCATTTGTACCAAGTGTTCGGCAGCTGCCCCTTGTCGCGGCTTGTCTTTAGTCGAGATGAGCCCGGTTTTAAATCATTTGGGAAAGTGATCGTTCTCCAGCCGTTTCTGGAGTGGTTTGTGCACAGTGGCACGCGACACACCGGATTCTTCAAAGTCGTGCGGCCGAAGAAAACAGAGGCTGAGCGGACGCTACACCTCGCATGCGCAGCTGGCGTAGACCAGGCACAGAGTGGGCACAAATATGTCCGCCAATGACCTCTTCAAAGAATGGCACCCCCCGCCACAGTGTCAGGGGAGCAGCGCATTGAGGCACCCTAGGTAGGTGTCACCACCCTTCACGGTGGCACTCGCTTCGAGGCATCCTAGGATTTGCTTGTGCAGCGCCCCACGGGGCAGCTGCGAGCGGCGGCAAAGCAGCCGTTCGATGGCTTGACGAGAGTATTCAGCAGCCCAGTAACAGTAGGGGTCAGATGTTTATTTGAATAGAGGCAACTACAAAGCAGTTTTCATTGACATTTTATTGAATGTACAAGAAGGCCATAGATTGTACAGCAGAACACACAGCCCATCTAACACTATATTAACATATATAAAATACTATTTACATCTTACCAACAAAACATCTAAAGCAAAAGCGAAATCTGGCACCAGAGAGGCTTGTTACTTTACCAACAATTATGTACGGGTGTGGGCAGAAGTAAACAGGGCATACTGCATCCCCATAACCGCAATTAGACATTGTTTAATGGAAACTGGAAGGTATGGTATGTAGCTGTGGATAGGCGTCACTGCTATGGATGCACTGGGTGCACGTTAACATTCAGTGTTTCTCGTTATCCCCTAGGCCAGGAGAGAATGCACTCGGGAACAAGGAAGCATGCTCTGTTCACTTCTACCCATACCTGCACATGCCATCTACAAACGTTCAGTTATGATACTTTGGTCAATCTACAAGACATCACAATCACCCTAATAACTCTATACACAGAGTGCCAAAACTGCCTAAAAAGAATTTCAAGGCTGTCAAAAGGACGGAAGATGTGAAACAGCCTTTTGCCAATTCCCCCTAGACGAGAGCAAAGGAAAGTCATGCACATCTGCAGATGATAAATTACCATAGTTTAGGCATGGCGCAAAACTTCTTACAAACTTGTCAGAACTGGCCATCCACGCACACTGCACATGCCACACCATGGCATTCCTGAAATTGCACTACACTCACAAGAAGCACCAGAATGTGTAAACACATCACAGTAGAGTCATTTATAAAAAAAAACATGGGACACCTCAAGTCTTGCCAAAACATGCAGAAACAGTCACTTAGAGCTTAACAGTTTCCTTGTAGCCATATAAAAACAAAGATATTAAAGAGCACATTTACACCACAGGAATGTGTTCATTGGTCATTTTAGGTGAGCATCGACAGAACTGAATCTACAAATGCTTGATTCACCTATCTCTTGCAAAACCAACTATGCAAATAATTACACCCATTTCACACAAAAGATGACAGAACACATTGTACAAAACAGTAAATGGAGCAAGGCTACCAAGGGGTGTGGGTTTAGCACATATACATTTTACTGCAACGACAGCAATAATAATGTTACACACACATACACACAGAATCTCATTTTCATTTTAAGCCTCTGTTTAGTTCTTCACTTGGCTTTATATGCCACAAAGTCAAAACCAAGAAGTGACCTATCTAAATAATATCAAAGACTAAAAGCTTGCTGCTGTGTAACAATGATCACTGGAAGTGGCATAGCATGGCTCATTCCATATAGTTACCATTCAATCCACTGGTACATGTCAGCATCAGCACTCGTCTTGCATTGCCAAAACAACTTGCACTATCTTTCAAATGTTGCACCTCCTGAGGAATTACAGGCAGACCCCGCACACGTTAAGCTGGCTACTGCACCAGTTCCAAACACCAGTATAAACAGTTCTTTTGGCTGAACTGCTGCTGAACTTGTACTCCCACTATACACAGAAGTGGAATTTGCCATTTCTTTTGTCTTTATTACCATGGTCACTTGTCTTGTCAATTTTGTCTAGAATAAATTAAAACCGACAATTCTGCCACGAGCAAAACTTAGCAGTTTGTTGGCAGTGTCTTTGTCACCAGGATAGCACAATTTTCATCAAACCGCAGCTAAAGGTGTTAGGCAGGCACTTTGCCTTCGTAGCAAAAGATGGCTCCGCCACTATGGGCTAGGAAATTAATTTTCCTGGTTTGATGTTGCGACAGATGGTACAACATTTGAAATCAGATGAAAAAAGCTACGATACTTCCAGTATGCCCGTAAAACTCTGCAGTCAATGCCAATTTTAGGCCATTAAATTGGGCTTGCTTTGAAAAAGAAATCCAGCTGTTTCAAACTGTATGTGGGACACGTTTACTGAAGGATTTTTTTTTTCCAACATTTAAACTTGTTACCTGCAAGCCAAGCACAGCAGTACTGTGAAATCAAGTTTAAGATCTGCAGTTTGTACAACGTCTCATTTTACAAGAAAGCAGTGCCTGCTGGAAGGATAGTAATAAAATTAGAGCATTAAGAGTCCAGACTGAACATTTCCAGGCTGAACACGACTAATGATTGAACACATCCAGGTACACATATGCAACCGGTGGGAATTACCAGGGAGCACATGAAAATGGCTGGGCCTCACTACATACTGGCTGTTCCTAAGACTGTGCCAGATTGTTTTATTTTTTGAAGAACTGCTACAAGGACTCTGAAGTCCTGTTTGCTACTACATATACAGTGAGCACTTCATTAAACTTAGAATCAAATGAGACGAAAAAGATTCCCTGGCATAGTTTAGTCTACAACTTGCCATTTACAATTTAACCCCCCCCCCCCCCCCCCCCCTTTACAGTACAAGGCCGAGCACCATAGCTGTAATTATCATTTTGGTCATGTTATACATTGTGGACTCATAGTGGCCAGTTCCATACCCCTTTCACACAGTTGAAAAAAAAAAAGGCCTTAGTGATCAAATGCATTTCTCTCACCAATTATGCAAAGCCAAGTTAACGAGCTACAAATTTTCTTTACAGAATTACTCCCATGATTAGGTCCTGAATAAGTGACCACAAATTCTTTAAAAATTTGCACTCACAACAATGCAAAACCAGATAAAAGTATGTGAACTGCAAAACATCCTATTTTTTTCTCAAGACAAAAATGAACAGGTGTGCGAATATTCGAAATGTCGAATATGAATTGAACACGTTTGATATTTGGTTAATATTCACACCCAAGAAATCGATATTAGATAATTTTCGAATACTAAAAAAATTTTGAATATTCACTAGCAATTGTACACAGCACCGACTTTCATGAATTCAAACGCAGAAAAACACAATCCCTAGGTAAATTATCCGACGATCGAGTTTAAGGAGCAAGGAAAACAATACAAATGCGTCATCTTCACTTTCATCTCCGGAGTTTATTCCGTGGACCAGTCGCATTCGGACGCTGCTAGGCTTGACCTCATGCGAAATTCTGCAAGTGGGCTTCCCCACATATGACAACTGATGTGTGCAAGATGGCTGACCACTCGCTTTGAATAATCGCAGCGAGAAATCACGCTGTATATTTTTTAATCCTTCTATAATGAGTTACATACTTAATGCCCACACCCATAGCATTCGTCTTGTCGCCTTCATAACTCTCCTAGCATGAACTCGGACATCTCGCTTTGGTTAACTATTATATGCGGGAAAACCCACTTGCAAAATTTTGCACGACGCTCCCTAACGGCGAGTCGAGATGTCAAAGCAGAGCAAGCAATCGTGTAAAAATCGCGCCTGTTGCATCATGCATTGTAAACTGCACACCTCATACATGCATTTAACGGCAGGAGTGAGTACAATAGGAGGGCCCCTGTCGTTAGGCCAAAAAATGGCCTGGCCGTGTAGTTTTGGCTTCCGAGTTTCGGCACTGACCCGTGGCCATGGCAGCTGTCAAACAGCCTGTACATTCACTGGTCGCATGAACCAAGCTCTGTGCCGCTTTTGGACACTGAGTGGCACATCGCTGGTCATTCTTTTTTGCATACTGGAAAAATTGCAGCGCAGCAGTAACAAATACGAGACGAGAAGGACGCAAACACAGCGCTTGTGTTTGCGTCCTTCTCGTCTCGTATTTGTTACTGCTGCGCTGCAATTTTTCCAGTATGCAGAACCAACTAGCCAGTCACTATGTTTTAAGCAAATTCTTTTTTGCTTTGCTTTAAAAGTAGTCTCATCGTTCCAACACGCATGTGCATTCCCCTCGCTAAAGTCCACGCTGTTCTTCCAGCATGCCAAAACTGAGTACACGTCACAGGCTTTTTGGTGTTTGTGCAATGGAGCCTCCTCACAAGGCTTCATCGCATTTTTGCAATTTCGGAACTTTTTTTTTCACATGTGCGGAGCATTTTAAAATCGACCGTCGGATAACCCAGCGATTTCTTCCAGTCCCATGAAATCAGAACTAATAAGGCTTTACTAGTCATCATGTTATCTTTACCCGCCAGACGTGTCATTTCATGGATTTCATTTTGCATGACCACATTACAGGTTGCACATTGTTATGATGTATAATCAGGTATAGTTAAACCTGGATATAAAGAAGTTGCAAAAAGTCTGGGATTTTTTGTTGCATCCAGGTTTTCAGTACATGCAGTTTTTGCAAGAAGGCCTCAAAGAACAATGCAGAACGAAAACCTAAATAAGAAATAAATGTAGGTGAAATCACCCTGAAAATGTTTTCAGAAAATCCTATTATTCAGTCATAAACACGGAGAAATGTTCCGCGATCGCGCTAATAGCGCGACTGCTGCGGCAGCCGCCGCCACCTCCGCCATGGCTCATATAACGCCGCTACGAGTGGGGTGGGGAGAGTGGGAGAGGTGGGAGCACTGCAGCCGAGCTAGAGGAAAGCAAGCGAGGTCGCGCTGCCGTCGTAGACCCGCCGCAGAGGCACATGCTTTTTTCCGCATGTTCCCTCTCACGGTCTGCCCGCCGCTGTTGCCCCAGGAAATGGACTCTCCGCCTCGCATCGCTGGAACTCTCTGCCGTCCCCATTCCAGAGTAGACGCGCGAGAGCTATCAGTGCCGAAATCACGCGAGCAACCGTGTGGCGGCAATGGGCATGCACTGCTTGTGCCATTTCATTTTTGCTATGACCTATCATTTTTCGCTGCCTCTAGACATGAACTGTTGTAGTACCACTTGGTATGGCGCTCTAAAAGCGAAAGCAATGGAGATGCACCGACGGTGCTGGAGCACGAAGCGTTGACTCAACTACGGTCGCTCAATGCGATCATTGATGTTCCTCTCACGTCAGTTTGTGCTTTAACACCGTAAAAAGTTTCTGCCAAATTTCTTAACTCAGCACAAGCTAACAGATTATCTGCTTAGCGAGTTCGTTATATCAAGGTCAACAGCAGCTCCGTGTTCGTTACTTGGAGGTCTCAAATACACGCGCTTCAATGAGGGCGGTGTTGGGGAATTAAAAAAATTTCGTTACATCGAGGAATTTGCTATATGGAGGTTCGTTACATCCAGGTTTACCTGTAGTACACATTTCTGTGCACCTCATGTTCTTTATACGGTGCTGAGTCAGTCTAGTTTTTATTTCAGTTGCAAAGACCATACACTGTTTTGAAAGAAAAAAAAGAACAACATTTGCCTACTTGTTTTTTTCTGAAATATTTCTTTCTTACTAACAAGATATTCAATCCGATATCCAAAGCCATGTTTCTTTCATATTCGCATTCCATTCATATTCAAAAATTTCAGTATTTGCACACCCCTACAAATATGCTGACTTCCAAAAATACATTAGTTGCATAGGCTAATGCAGACAAAAACAGAACAAGAAGTATCTCACACACCGCCATGGACAACGTACAACATCATTATCATTTGATTGTCAATTTACACCCAGCTATGGAGTCTCTTACATCCTTTCTGATTCAGCTTCTAAAAACTTAACATTAAACAAATAAACAAGACAGGAAAATATAAATAAAGGTGTAAATAGTATACGAAGCTTTTGACTTTCATAACCTTCATGTCACTGTAAAGGGCCACTGAAAACCAATTCAAAGCCTGAGTGGAACCTCGATATAAATAACACACATGCGAGAGTGGTGCAGCATTTAACATTGAAGGGAACCACGCGGTCTTTCAACCTAATTGGCAAAGGCTGCATGGAACAGTAAAGAGCTGTAACCAGAAGTACACAATTAAGTTGACAACAAACACCACCTTCAGTTTCGAAATGACCATCGCGGAAACAGACGAGGACACGAGAAGAAACAATGACGACAGTACGGGCTTTTTTTTTTTTTACACGAACCACCTTTGCAGGCTGAGTTGTTCGAAAATGAGTGTGCCCCCGAAGGGGTGCAGCGGGGTTTGCGGAGCCTACTCCAAGCAGACACCCCAGAAGAAGCCGGGTGCCGGACCGGGGTGGCTTGTACCTATTTTTACCGGTGGGTGTCCGGCAGTGGGTTTCGAACCAACCACCTCCCGCAGCCAAAGCGGACGCCCAGACCTCTGGCCCACGACTGCAGTCAGAGTTGTTAGTCAGCGCCCGTCCTGTCGTCAGTGTTTTTTCTCGTGTCCTCATCTGTTTCCGCGCTGGTCATTTCGAATCACGTCCTACCAACTCGCCCAATCGGCAATTTTGATCAACTTCAGCTCTATTTGCACAAATGTTGCACAAACAAGGACAGTAATCTTTAGTTGCATACAAAAAAATACTCTAAAACTTCATTCAGCAAAATCTATTTGACCAGCGCACATAGAAAAGGCGCTTCGAAAATAGCTGGTTCAAGTGTAAAGACTGCCCTTTTAAATGAAAGAAGATGCCACCAAATTTACTCTTACAATATGCTACATGTTGCCACTCGAAGCAATTTCATATTCTACAGTGCTGCGTAATCAAAACATGCAAGAATAAAAAAGTTATGAAATTTTTAACTGTTGTATCACCTAAAGGACAAGTGACGTCACTTTATTCTAATAGCTTCCACAGAATGACACAGCGGACGTCCATTTTTGAAGACAAATATCACCTGCAGCAGCTGGACAAGCAAAAAGCATGTGGTGATGTGACTCGCAGCAAATTTCATTTTCTGACAATATGCAAATGACAATCTGCCTCTCAATTCATCGTGAGAAATTTCAACCTTAACAAGTGAAATTTTTCCTTTTTGCCAAACACAACAAATTGGAATCACCGGTAATCATTACTAGTACTCCTGTTTTTAGTCTACTAAAGCCCACAGGTATCAGCAAGGAAAAACACTGCTGAGAAATGTCAGCATGCTACAATAAGCTCAAGGAACTGCGAGAAAAAAAAAAGTAAAGAGAAAGTGCCATTCAGACGACTGACATAACCAGTCCTCATCAAACAGTCCTCGTTAAAAAGGGAGCGGGAGAATGTTTGAAGCCCCGCCGTCCTTGTAATGAAGCAGCTATCACCATATACTGGTCCGCTGCATGATTTTTTGCTTGATCCCATTCTCGCTGACCTTATGGGGTCATATTACTTTTATTACCTGAAAACAAAAAATGCCACATTTAACCCTTTATAAAATTAAATTTTATTATTTCTCATACGCAGAATGCTAAAATTGCACTCAGAATGACTCTAGAAATTGAATAACATCACTTTCAAGCTGTTTCAACCACTCATTTTGTAGAAAAAAAGTGGTACACATTCGTACCAATGACATCGTAACAAGATCTCAAATGTGGCATGCATTCGCACCACTGTCTTTTTCGTGTATAAGAAAATTTGCATTAGAACTGAAAATTGCTTCAAGAACTACCTATAAGGCAGTTGACTGCTGCAAAATGCTCAGAAGCTCAAAAATTTTAAAATTTTTTGCGTGCCAAAATGGGCTGCCTCAAACTATACACATACGCTAGTAAAAATGCACAGAACACTAAGCATGCCTATAAACGAAAAAAAAAACACACATACACACACTGAATGGTTTTCAGGATACATAGGTGCACCATTGTCCGTTTGCCCGCACTTGAAGCAAGTGGGACACATGTCCCACCATCCTACAAAATGGTTTCAAGGTACACAGCATGCAGCGACTATGTTAGGAAAGGCCAAGCATTTTTAAAACCACAATGCGTGATCACAACCTGCCTTAGTGGCACTGCTTTTGTGTTGATATCTCATCTTCGCTCTGGCATTGCATTTGTATGGTGTGGTGGATGGAATTGCGGCTGGGAAGGAGGGTAACATATGATATTAGTGTCAATGAAAGTTTGCAGCTGTAGAAAGCCGAGTTGTAGGGAAAGCCCAGTACAGCAGCTTTGGAGAGTTTCGAGCACTTCCTAACTACAACAGGCACCACCACACTCCCTAATTTTACTGGCCTTGGCTCTGCAGGCTTTTCAAATTTTCAGTTTGGGTACAGCACCAATATGAAGAAGTGTGGTTCAGGTTTGCACAAAGGGGTGGGGGCACAAATGCGAGAGCACAGGCAAGCAAATAAAAAAACAAGTACTCTCCTGCCACTTTTTTCTTGTGTGTGTTGGTGTGCTTGCAGGCTCATGCATTTGCCAAACGAAAAATAAATGAGCTCACTAGCCCAAAAATGTAAATTTCTCAATTAGCTTAGGCTAGGGGCTCTCAATCTTTTTAGGCTCACGGAATTTGACGACTTTCAAAATACCACGAGGAACTCTGCGTGTTTTGGCTTCCCAGCCTTGCTGTATGACAATGCATGCAAGAAAATGACAGGCCATGCTCTGCAGGAACAAGGTTTGAATATGCTATCAAACAGATGACCACACTAACGACTGCTTGGCCATTTTGCAAACCACTGCGAACACCTTTTGTTGGCCATTACAAACATCTTCTTTTCGGGGATGGGGGCCACTTAGGACTACTTGCGTGCTGTGAAAGCAAAAGCAATGATTTCTTTTTAATCCACTCACAAATCCACCATACTCCACCCTAATCTGATTTAATCCCATGCAATCAACTCATAATCCACCGCAATCTGCCAGAATCCACATGTAATCCATCGCAATCCACCGTAATCTAACTTAATTCATACTACTGCAACTTAATCCAATGTAATCCACTCTTGGTCCAAGCTAATCCTACATAATCCACCGCAGTCCTCCAGAATTCTTGGGTTCGAATCAGACGCATGGAACTTTTTTTCTGGGATTTTTTTTTTGTCTGTGTGATGCAGAAGGACCACACAGACATCCCTGACATCATTCACTGTGGCCAGTAATGCTAGCGCATTAAAAGGAGCATGCAGATGCAGAGGCCCTCAAAAAATGCTGAAAATAAATTACTAACTGGCTGTATTGTCAACCAGTCTGCTATGATAAGAATTCCACTACAATTAGACCCCAAATAAAGTGAGTAAAGGAAAAGAGCAAGTTGCGGTGCACATGGAATTAGGTGCTGCTGCGTACTGGTCACTTGCTCCACATGAGTACAGTCAAAACTCGATTTAACGAAACCCAATTTAACGAAAATCTCGATTTAACGAAGGTATCCTAATTCCCCCTCAGACGCCTATAGGGTTCAATGCTTTGACTAACCCGAAATAACGAAACCGATTCCGTGATCTGTCCCGATTTAATGAACCTTTTTTCGAGAAATAAAGGCGAAAAAGTGTTAATTTTTGGTCTATTTTGTAGACAGCACCCCAAAATTTATTGATTGCGAGTCAGCGGTAACAGCGCGGAGCATCTTCATCCCGTCGCTTTTTTCAAACTGCGCGGCGCAAAACGAGTTTTAATTTTGAGTCGAGCTCACGAGATGGCGCCAGCAGTAAAAAAGTTTCGTGGCACATTTCATAGATGGCGCTGTTGCAGTTCGCGTGTTTTTTTTGTGTGTTTGTGTGTTGTGCTCTGTGTTTGCTCTTGTGCGGATTTCCCCGTGCCTTTGAACGCACGTCTTTGTCAAGCTCAGCTTGTTAGGCCTCCATCAGTCTAGCCTTGCTATCGTGAACGCGGACGTGGTGTGTGCGAGCAAGCGCGCCGCTAACCCTCCTGACTAGCAGATGGAGCCCTGCAAGAAACGAAAAAGGCTTACCCTGGACGAGAAAGCGGACATAATTCGTGCTGTGACAAGCGGACAGAAGAAATGTGACATGGCTGCATCACATGTCATTCCAGCGAGTACTCTCTCCACAATATTGAAAGAGAAAGATGACATCCTCCGCGCCACTTCGTCGGGGAATCTCTCGCGCAAAAAAACGCTGAAGACCACTCCTCAAAGCAAAATGGAAGAGGCCCTCTTCGCCTGGTTTATGGATTTGCGGGCGAAGAATAGTATTCCTGTGAGTGGAGACCTGCTCCAACAAAAAGCTCGCTCTTTCGCGTGCTTGCTGGGCGACAACGAGTTCAAGGCAAGTCCCGGCTGGCTGTCGCACTTCAAAGAACGACACGGCATCGTCGGGAAAGTGCTTAGCAGTGAAGCGAGCAGCGTAAGCATGGCTGTAGTCGGCGACTGGCAGTCTGAAAATGTGCCCGACATTCTGGGAAAATATGCCCCCAGCGACGTCTACAACGCCGACGAGAGCGGTCTATTCTACCAAATGCTGCCTAAAAAAACACTCGCCCTGAAGGGGCAGGCGTGCCACGGCGGCAAACACAGCAAACAAAGGCTGACTCTTTTGCTGTGCGTCAACATGGACGGCACCGACAAACGAGACCCGCTTGTCATCGGAAAGAGTGCGAGGCCGCGCTGTTTTAAAGGCACCAAAAAGCTTCCTGTGAAGTACGTTGCCAATTCAAAGGCGTGGATGTCGCGTGCCATTTTCGCTACATGGCTGAAGGAATTTGACAGCGACATGTGTCGCCAGAAAAGGAAAGTGTGCCTGTTGCTGGATAACTGCACGGCCCACTACGTTGCAGAGGTCGAGCTGACCAGCGTGGAGCTCCGCTACTTCCCCCCAAACGCAACGTCCGTGGTTCAGCCCTTGGATCAAGGGATAATTAATAGCGTGAAGTGCGCATACAAGCGTCGAGTCGTCGACAGAGTTCTCCTCAACCTGGAGCTGAAGCGCGAGACGAAAATAGATATTTTTATGGCGGTTGAGATGGTGGCGGCGGCTTGGAGAGCATTGAGGCCGTCGAAAATTGTCAACTGCTTCAGGACTGCCGGTTTCGGTACACTAGGCCCTGAAACTGCCGAAGCTGGTCCGGACTGCGCAAGCGCCGTGCACGAGGATGAAGATGCCTGGGAACACCTTCGCTCAGTGGATGAAGTGCCCACAGGCATAAGTTTCTCAGACTACGCGAACGCCGACGCAAACGCAGTCACAACGGAAGTTTTGACTGATGCCGATATGTTGCGGCTTGTAGGAAGCGTGGAGGGAGTGACGGCTGAAGACGCTGCCGACGACCCTGCAGGTGCCGAAGCTCCCGTGCCGACACCAGGTCAGGTGATGGATGCTCTCGATCTGCTGCGACATTTTGCCAGCGCACACGAGGGGACGGAAGACGCGCTGGACGCACTTCAGACCTACGAGAAATCGGTGCGGCCGTTGCTCACAAAGCGCACGCAGGCAAAGATCACCGACTTCTTTGGCGGAAAATAAATTTGTAGTCCCCTCGGGCCTTTCTTGTCGAGTAAGAATTTTTGTTGTTTCTTTTCATACGCGCTAGCGGCGCCGGTCGTGGTGTTGGCGCTACCCACTCGAAAGTAGCGCGGGGGGTCATGACGATGACCATACGGACCCCCAAAGATTGCGCTAGTTGTATGATTACCAACTTTGGCGCCAATTTGTCATTAGCTGTGTGGCTTGCCGTCCCGTCGGCGGTATTTAGGGAAGATTGTTGCGCCGCTAGCCGAACCGTCCTTTGGGTCAGTGCTACCGGCGTGAATTCGTCACGCGCGAGTGCGACGAAAAGTGAAAATGGTACGTGCTAACCGATACGACCGCGATAAGCTGGTACGGTTTATGCGGATGCAAAATGCATTATGTTCAATGGGTGCTCAGTCGGGGACTTGACTTTACTACTTTTAAAACGAAAGCACTGTTTAAGCGGGTACGTTTTAACGAGGTTTTACTGTAATCGAATGTACTGAATTATGTGCCCAAGAAATGCCTCATTCAATTTAACGAAGTTCTCGATTTAACGAAATAATTCACGGCTCCCCTCAACTTCGTTAAATCGAGTTTTAACTGTAGTCTCAAAACTAGGTGCCTAAATATAAAACCCTCACCCTTTTCACCTGGAATCGTTCTCCTCAAGAAGCTTGGTGATCTGGTTCTTGACAAGCTGGGTGGCCTCCTTGGCCTTGGGGATGAGCAGGCGGTCCATGGAGACGACTGTGAAGCTTCCCGTGGCGTTGTCGCTGAGGCCGTACTTGAAGGTGATCAGTTCGGGGTGCTGCTTCTTGCTTGTGATCTTGAGCACCGACAGCAGTGGCCGTTGTGAAACCACCCGTGCACTGCCCTTCTTGTGACTCAGCTCTCGCAGAAGATACAGGTGTGTCTCAGTCACCAGGAGATGACTGCATGCAGAACGGGATAAAAAAAATACTTTTCTCTCTATCACCACCCACAGCCGACGAAAGCATTAAATGCTTTCCAATAAATAGCTTTGGCACCATTTGGTAGTGTACAAAATAAATACAGTAGGCTTCCATTAAGATGGGCTTGGTTAAAACAAATTCTCGGATAAGAGGAACAATGTAAGACCATTTGGTCGGTTTCACATAGGATTCAATTTTAAAAACAATCCACTTAAGACTAACAATTTTGCATGTGCTTCGGTGAACTTTCGCAGCAAACGCGAGCCACGGTGACCTGGCGCAACGGCACTCGCAGGGCATCCCTGCAGGAAAGGAACACTGCAAAACCCTTCTACACAACAAAGTGCACCCCCACACGGTAGCTTCCGCTGAACTATGCACAATGCTACAGGGAATCTGCCTTGCAGGAGCACACTTTCTTTGGGGGGAAGACAGGGGGGGAAACGAGGTTTTACTGTATACAAGTGCTCAAATCTCCATAAAAACGAAGTGTGACAGAGTGATATAAAACTGGAATGGAATAATATCACCCCACCCCTTTTCCATGGATAACAAAGCAGCATACTACCTCACACGGATTCTGTAATAGGGGCTTTAGTTACAAAGACAGTCATGCACAAAACTCTTCGCATTTGAAATGTGGCCATTAGTCATGTGTGGTCAGTGATGTTTGTTTGGAAATTGAGTGTCATGCTTGCACAGGCCCTTCCTGATAAGAACCGTGCTATCAGGGTCCCAAAAGCATTCCACTACTGTGCGAAAACTTCCTGTTTCCATGCTCTCTATCTATTTCTGGCACCATAAAACTCATGCAATGGCACTTAAGGCCTTTTCTATCCTGTTAGCTTACAAACAGTCACGTAACAGAGCTCCTAAGATGTATTTTTACAGTAAAACTCTGAAAACAAGTGTGAATGTGCCTGCAAAGCTCCTGCAATAGACCAACTGATGTAGTTCTGACTCCTGAGCACACCAATCCACCTTGGACTAGTTCGCGGCGCAGCCAAAGTGTGGAGCCAATTTTGTGAAAACCGCTAATAAAGAGGGAAGAACCATGAAAATCAAGACATAAGCAACATTTTACCTAGGGTAGAGGTGTCCATTCTCTTTGATCTCTTCACATTTGAAGTGCCCCAGAACTTCAGGCTTCTTCACCCAGGTGCTGATGCTTTCTTCTTCTTGTGCTGACACATCTAAGTCACCATGCCCGCCAATATCTAGAATGGAGCAAGCGTACAACCTGTACTTTAGAGAACATAAACATGTGGTCCTAAGTAAACTACGCATCAGGACAGCAGAAAGCACGGTGAAAGTTTCTTGAAGGAACACTGAGGACAACTCCATCATGTTTGTTTTGCTGTGAGCAAAATGTATGATCATTTGGCTTTTGTGCCCCTGTTGATGCTCAATAGGCAGCAAAAAACATATATATAGTAGTTGCGAGAAATTTGGAGTTTACAATTTCACTGTCAGGTTTTTTTTCAAAAGTGACACAACCCTAGTGTCAGGCCCATGTAGGTAGCCACCGTAAAGCAATTGCACTCACGGAGGGAGCACTTTCGTGGTCTGCACAAAGTGAAAGTGACAAGTTGTGAAAGAAAAATAAAAGAGAGAGATAGAAGAGTGCAATTAACTAGCTTGCTCCTGACAGTGGTGAGCGAGGCCATGGAAAGGCAGCAGTATGTGCTCCCTACACTAGACGCAACATAGCGGACATGGCAAGAATGAAAAAGAAAGCTTAAACGTTACAACAGATGGCAGATGGCGCAACTCACAAAGAAAACAGCGCAAGATGAAAGCATAAGCCTCCAGAAAGATAACACAGATGGTGGGATTGCCCCAAGCATGACAGCTTTGCGTTGCGGCACGCATTTTTGAATTAAGATAGGAGAGCGTACGGGTATGCCAGAGACACTAGTAGAGAGAAAGGCGGGAAACATATCGTTATGAAAATGACACTCAAAGGGTTGAAAATGATGAAGCTTTTTATCATTTTAATGCTTTAACACAATTCGCCACCTTAAGCGGACAGCAGAGACACGTGTTATGCGAGTAGACCGCGAAAAAACACTGCATGTAGAGCCATGTTTCAAAGACTACCACTCTTTAATACTACTGAACATTTTTGCAGTTCTCAGTGATGCTGGCACCAAAATACTGTCCACAATTTTTTTTCAACCCTTTTTCCTGACTTTACTCATTTCATTTATTTAAAATCCACAACAAAAAAATATGATCATCTGGTAAAGTTTTTTCGAAAACGTTAGACCATCAAAGGGTTAACAGCAAACAAGTGCCAATGCCAAAATGATACATACAGTACAGTACGGTACATGACAAAGGAAATGGGTTGCAAGCAAAAAATAACTTACCGTCATGCTCGTCATCAATGCTGAACACTGGCGCCAATCCACGGTAGCGTTTGCCCAATTTGTCAGAACTGCTCACGTGCCTACAACAAGAACAGATGTGGGAATTGTGACCTACAGGCTGCAGCCATACAAACCTACACTTACCACACAGCAATACAAGAAAAATAGAAAACAGTTAATGACCTTCATCACCATGCCGCAGCCATCACCTGTCATTCTGTCTTCTATGAAACTGCTGCTGCTAATCTCACAAATAAATCTTTCTTTTTACTTTATATTATCCCACCCCTTGTGTAAATACCCTTAATGGGATTCTTTAAAGAAATGGAATTAAAGTAGTGGAAGGTGGCAGACTAGTTCCTCTTAGCACATCTGAGCAACTGAGTCAGCTCACCACAATTCCTCAATGCAGCAACAACTCCCTTTCAGTTACCATAGAAAATACTGCACCCTAGCTCACACACCTTTCGACAGGCGGCTGCTGTGGATTTGTGATGTATTCCACCAGCTTGCCCTTCATGTCACTGGCTCTGCTCTTGAAGACTGTTGTGACCTGCAGATAAGGGGAACAAAGGGAGAAGCATTTTCACCCCAAACAGAGCAAGGCATGTTATTAAAGAGGAGGAAAAAAAAGAATAAAGGACACAGATATGCACAAAAATTTAACAACCTCTTTTGAATTCAGCAATGGGTACCTGTGTACAAGCCACTGGTGGCAGGCACTTTTATTGCACGTTCCTAGTAGATGCTACTGTAAAAGTATACTTAATGCCAGATTACTTCTTTAGTGACGTTCAAAGAAGTAAAGATGCCAAATTTTCATTCCATGTTCTTATTTTGAAATGATGCACAACACATTAGTAAATATGAACCACAACATGGAATTTGAATGTATCTTAAATATTTACGACAATTTTTTTACTCCTATGGCTTCACTTCCAATAGCTGAACCATAGAATAATGACACAGGTGGGGTTGAGGTCACATGAGGCATACAAAAGCTGTGATAAAATTGCTGCTTCATCGCTCTAACATTTCAATTCTTACACCAGCCTGCCACAAGATCCGGAACAACATGCCAGCCCAAATGGACATTAATTGGACATTAAGAAACAGCAGAAATGGGCATTAAGAAACTGCGTGCACAAGAGACGTGCTTCACCAGCTTGACCTGGCACAGGGCCTAGTAATAGAGCAGCTAGGACCCGGTTTAAGTGCCTCTGAGGCTGCACTAATAGCTCGGAGGCCGCCTCGGGGGCGGACATAACAGATTTCCATGGTCCTACGTAAGTACAAGCTTCCATTTATGCCTTTTTTCATGAAATACCTCAGGTACCATCCTTTGCCAGACCAGTGGGTATAGAGCAAAAACTCTTGATATGTTAAAAAAAAAGGAAAAAAAATAGTATTGCCCAGGAAAATGCATGACTCAAAACGACCAAATTTGAAAAATATAACTGTTGAATGAGGTACAAAGGAATTCATTGCTTTTTTCACTTCGCAAAAATCCCGATTAGAATTCCTAGGCACAAGGTTTGAGCAGCTCTTTTTCCAGTGCTCACAGAATTTAATGCACGTTTATGCTGTTCTAGGCAGAGAAGAAACTTCACAACACATACGGTTCTTTCTTACTGTCTTAGCGTTCTTACTCCAAGCTCCCACACCCGGCCCGTTCATATGTAAGTGCACCTGTGTAGTTCTCAGATGCTTCAATCCTTCACCCAAAGGCACTCTGAGGAAGCTTCTCCTCTTCATGTCATGTACTCGCGAGAAAGGCCGATTCGTATGTAAACGCACCTTTATTTTATGCTTTGCCCCTTTGTACCTATGCACCGCTGAGAAGTCAACACGGCAGGTGACTGCCCCTGTATTTCAGTTCTTCCATGTGGCGTGCCCCCAGGTTCAGCCTGCTAGTACGTCTTCACACATGCAGTTAGTCACTAAACGTATTATACAACCAGGATTCGTCAAAATTTTGAACATTGTAGCCACCGAATCGTGTTATCCAGCAACGCATTAAGCTGAAGAAAAAAAAATGTAACTCTATGGGGCATTTTTACTGCCCGCGATTTCGAGCGTATAAACAGGAAAATCGAATGAAACAAGATTGTATGTATCAATGATGTTTTACTGTATTTGAGCTGTTTTCAGTTGAGGTGTACTGATGGTTTGCGCGTAGGTTTGCCGTGGTCTCACTAGGTACTCCTTAATCCAAGTTTCACTGTACCATTTGGCAGTAAAGCAGTTCGGCTTTGAAACTGCCATCAAGAGGACTGGCAGACAGCTGGGTTTCATGGCGCTTTCTCTGAAATCTGGTTCAACCTCTCCATCCCATTACCATGCATGTGATACTCATTAATGAATAAAAACTGGCTTATATTCTGGGATTTCTAGATCTAAATATTCTTTTTACACCTTATTATACTGAGGTGCAACCTCTGTGCAAGCATTGCTTCGGTAAGCAGATCACGAGGACAACCCGGCTTCAGGACTTCCTGAGAGGACTATAGGTACGCAATAAAAGCTAGGCTGCAAATGACAGTATCGCACTGTTCAGTAAAAGAAAGACTTTCCAACATGTTGCATAGTACTCAGATGAGCGAAAAAAAAGAAAAGGATCTGCTGATGGACTAACCTGCTGCACTTTAGCGAAGAAGGAGACATCATCGTCGTCCATGCCATTCGTGGAGCTAGCACTGGAGCTGGAGCAGATAATGCACAGACGAGGGCTGTGGTCTGCAAGGTACGAGTCGAGGTCTTCGGAAATGAAGTCGTGCAGAGCTGTGGGAAGGAAGACAAAAAAAAAAAAAGTGATGTGTAAAAAAAAATTTTAAAACTACAGGTCAAGTCACCAAAATGACAGTAAGAGTTCCCACGATATCATCAGTCCCCACACTGGATGCATTTACCATCACTTTCCAGGCATCATTATGAGGTTACTGCGCCTCACAGAGCTCTTGCAGTTTTGCATTCATGATTGTGATAAGACCAAGGAACACATGTGCAAAGCACCACCACCTTCACCATTAATTTTTCCTAAAACATGAAAATAATCTTTTTTTTTCTTCACACAAAAGGTCATTGAGCCCAAGGCTGGGGCAGACCTACTGCTAAATGGTGTTGCTGCAACTAATGCTGGTCATCTGTAGGGAGTGCACAACGAGAAAGAGGGAACTTTGTCCTTCAAGCTCGTCAACCTCCAATAACACACTTAAATCAAGGCAAAGTGGAAACACAGAGAAAGAGAAAAAGTAACACAGACAATGCTAGGAGCTAATGAATTTCTTGATTTTAAAGCAAGCACTTTTATCATAACCTCCTAATTACCAACGATATCAACCCTTTTTCTTCGTTTTCTTTTTTCCTGAAGAAAATCAAAACCAACTCAAACCGTACAAAGTACTTCTCTGATAACATGCTAGTTTTTGTGGACAGCGCATTAGAGTTTACGTATTCATTATAATTCTGCCACACCTTGTTCAAACACTGTCCAATCAGACACAATTAAGTGAGGTTAGCAGCGTATGCTCAACTGCTCTTATGTGTTCAAACAGCAGCTTGCACTGCTATGTTGAGCCACCAACTGTGATTAGGGCCACCCTTGGTCGATCCAACAGAGTTGAAGTTATCCGTCAAATAACAATATGAGCCTTTGTCTCCAGTAAAAATTTGTAGCCGTCAAAATATTTGTAGTCTATATCACTGCCGCGAGAAGGGTAAGCATAAAATGCATTACAGGAAAGGCATAGCGCATCCTAGGACGGCTCATAGATGGTGGTGGCCGCACTCAGGTACTAGCCGTGTTCTTTGACTGGCGAATGTACTATATTACGCTCAATATGTGCTGCAACACAGGAGATGTGAAAAGAAGCAGTGAAGCAGTGTCAGCACAGCAACATTGGAAATTTATGCACTCGGCTATTGATGCAAAGAACAATGTACGCTCAATGTTCGTGCAGTTTGGGTGCACTGCTTAAGGGCACTTTATTTTACTATAAAGCGGAACCCTCAGCTGGTTCACACCGAATGTGGTGCAAGTTATACTGAGCATGATAGTACGCCCTCCTTTGCCTGCTTTTGTACAAGCTGCGTAGTGCGCATGGTTATCCCGGCTGCTTTCACGGCTCGAGGAACCTCTGCCATCAGCCGCTCTCTTTAGCTAGACACCACACTCGACTCCCCTTGCACTGTAGCAGCACCACTGCCGCCATTATTGGTGTGGCAAAATGAAGAAGCGGCAACGATGATGAGCTCCTGCCTCGTGTGTGCCGCACGTGCTCAGAGGGCTCTGTTGTCTCTTGTTGCTCTGTTCAGGCAACATCAGCCCGTGCAACCTCGCCACCTGGCCGAGTCCCTGATGCATTTCACGTGACTGCAGCAGCCTCCTGACCATAGCCCCTTTTAATCCTTTACGTGCCACCATGTTCAGCCACTCACCGCTTTTCGTGATGGGCAGCGCCCTTACCGTACCTCACTGCTTTCACTGTTTGGCATGCTGCAGCACTCGCTCACTCTTCATTGGTCTTAGCAAACATTTGTGGCACAGAATGAACAGATGAAAGATGACAAAGGCAACGATTTCGAACACACAGCGTGAGAAGCTACCAATTAAAACGTGTAGCACAAGAAGCTGCAGCAATGGCCGAGTGGTATGAGGCATCACGAAGCACAGCTGTGCTGTTTGCACCGCCGCTGGTTGAAATCTCACTTAAGGTTAAACGGTATGAATACCATTCGTACGAAAAGTTTTCAAATATTTCGGAACAAGTTTTACTTCGTGCGTGACTTCATGTTCACCCTCATGTTTGCCTTCAAGTTGACTGCCGTTTCCGTACAATGTTCACTTTAGTCTGCCAAGAATGGAAGCTAAAAGCCTTTCCTGCTTAAAAGAAAGCAAGCTGGTTCCAGGCACCTGGACACAACTCAGTGAAAAGCAAATTCTTCCTCCACAGCATGTCACCTGCACACTGAAGGAGCTATTGTACGGGCTGGGGCAAGAGCTGCTTGCCTTTGTATCCACCCCGGACAAGGCTGACATACTGGAGGTGCTTCTGGAGGAAGCTCGAGATGACCATGTGCACATACTGGTCCTCCTCTTCACGGCCGCTGCCCATGAAACAGAGGTGCTCGCCGCTTGCCACCGAGTTAGCCTCCATGGCTTGCTTCTGGGCCGCGAACAGCGCTTGCACGGCTGTTTCAAAGGCACGTGGCTCCTGCAGCATCTGCACAATGCACAAGTGTCAGAGACTGGTAGTCGGCTGGCTCAGCAGTGCAAACATGCCTCGAGACCTTCCAAACAATGCAGCATTCACTTGCACAATGAACACACTTCTCCTCAAAACAATTTGCAAAAATTTGGGGGATGTGTCCCCAATGCGAAATTAATATATTAGTATGAACTATTTTTTGACGAACAAAATAGAGGGTGCATTCATTATGCTTCTAACTTACTGCCTCACCTCTTCTCTATGCTAGCCCTATTCACCCCATCCAGTGCCTAGACTCAGCATACCACTAGAGCAATATGAGCAACTGGATCAACTTGCATAATTACCAAAAATGACTAAGAGGCAAATATTCCTGCTGGAGAGTGGTACTATATGCAATGTATAAAGCAGTATGTAGTCAGAAGGTTGGCGTGAGTCAGCCAATCATAACAAGGGTCCAAGCTATCTAACAGACAAGGGCAGGGAAATGAGGGGTCGTTATGACATGTATGAAGGAGGCCAACAGTCACCGAAACCAAGGAAAGCATAGGGAAATTATATTTTTATATTTGTGATGCTTATCAATAGGAAATTAGTTATGTAATCACTTTATGCCCGAAAAATAACTGATAAGAAAGTAGAAGAAAAAGAACAACCACATGTCGACAGTGGGATTGGAATCCATGACTTCCTTATGTCGCATATGGTGCTCTACCAACTGAGCTGCAAGTCAAGAAATGTCACGTCTAAAAAGGTTTGGCTAACCAAGCTGGCGTCAAGATGAAATGCTGTTTTGAGGTGTCCACTGTTGTACTGGTCAGCAGGCCGGCAGTCTACAACAAAGTAGCGCACCAATGTATGCTGAAAAAAAAAAAATGAAAAAGAACATGAATAAAAAAAACCCTCACTTGGATGTCTTGTGCACATAACATCGGTGGTTAACAAGAGCAGTTCTGTGATTGAATGTCATGCATGCTAAACAGGACAACAAAATGCCGAACATCACAAAACGACTAGCTTAAAGGTGCACTAAACAGGAATCTGAACTCGTCTTTTTACCGCGGGAACTCTATCTACATGTTCCGGGCGTTCTTAGAAACTTCGAATTATTGTCCTGAGCGGCCGATTGCCCTAGTTAAATCGAATTAAACATCCTGGCTCCCGCCTTTTTTTTTTTCTTTAACTCAACGCGATAGGTAGGAGGTGTCAATCAACGTGTCAGCCAGTCCCGTGGCGGCTTGCCGCTCTGCCATCGGCGGAGTGATACGTAAATCAAAGAGTCCACGCGTATTTTTATTTCCATGGGCCTACTTTGCAGCTATATTTCTGCGACTGAAACTGTTTGTTCACAGAAACCTAAAAAACAAAATAAAAGCGAAAGCGAAGCTGCGACTGGACTGGCTGAAAGGCACTCCACGCGTTGGTTGACTCCGCCTACCTACCGCGTTGAGTTCAAAACAAAGGCAGGAGACGGGACATTTAATCCGATTTAATTACGGCAATCGGCCGCACAGGACAATAATTCGAAGTTTCTAAGAATGCCCGGAACGTGTAGATAAGAGTTCCCGCGGTAAAAAGAAGAGCTCAGATTCCTCTTTGGTGCACTGCACCTTTAAGTAGATGTGACTACATCCCCAGTAACAATGTAGCAGCTGCCCAGCTTTCCTAGAGCTGCTTTTAAGGGGGGGGGAAGGGTCTTAGAAAAAAAAAAATTTATTGATGAAGTCACAGTTATGAAATCTTCTGATTCTAAATTTATCATTTACTATTATGTATAAGTAAGTCCCTGCGCACTTATGCAATATGTTCTATAACTTTTTGCCGAGAGCTTTAAAGAAATTTTACTGCAGAGAACTTGCTGGATTGCATGCGATTGGTCTCTCTTGACATCAAGCAACGCTATAAGGGTAAAATTATCATCCTGTCGGTCACAGAAGCTGAGTTAAAAACAGGAATACACACTTTTCTTCCTGCTTGTTAAGTGGCAACTTCAAAACCCTGTAACTAAACTTCTATGACAGCCCGGATAATAACAGTACTCTTATTGCATAACTTATGTCCAGAGAAGTGAATGGCATGCATTCTAGCAAGTTCCTTGCAGCGCAATTTTTTTAAAGCTCTCAGCAAAAAGTTACATAACATATCATATAAGTGCACAAGGACTTGTTTTACATAAAATTACATATTTAATATCAGCACACAAAAAATGTATATTCCCTGATGTTTTCATAAATGTGACTTCATTAATAAACTTTTTTTTTCTAGGATCAGCTTTTCCTGTTAAATAAAAGCACAGAAAGACATCAAAGAAGCCTTAAACCAAGGCCGCATAAAGTCCTAAACAAGCTTGTGACGTAAAGAATTTTTTATTATGTCCTAAAGAAGCTTTTGACAGACACAGCCACTGCTTTTACTGATTTTAAACCCCGCAAGAACCTGTAGTTTGAGCGATGATGTTAATTCATTACAGTAATGCATAAAACATAGTCGATAATTTGGCACTAAACTAGATTACACAACACGTGGATCAAAACCCATGAAATCAACTACAGAATGCAAAAGCAATGAATGTGGAAAAAAAAAGCCAAAGCAAAGAACTTGAAGTAGCTCACCCTGTCTAGCCTGTTCGATGTCACGAGCTCTGAAACAGACACAGGCAGGCAAAGTGCCTGCGGGAGGTCCCTGTCTACGCACTCCTCAGAACCAAAGATGATGGCATGGTGTTCCTGCACAAAGCACAGATTGAATGTGCTATACGAGAATGCAGCCTTTCAAAAGAAAACACATGCAATGAATAACAACCAAGGTGCACGTGTTTTAAGGGCAGATATACTTTGAGATCTGAAAACCTTTTTTTGTTTAGCTGCAGTATACACTGCATACAATTAAAAGATAAAAACTTATCTTCTCTGATTGCAGCAGCTTTATTAAAGAATTTGGCGGCATGAGTTTGCTACACTTGGCAAGTCAAACATCTAAAGTGTAACCAAAGAAAAGCTGTACAATAATTATTGTGGTGCAACTACCACGAATATGAATTTTGCTGCCAAAGAAAAACGTGTTAACTGAATGTTTCAACTCACTGACATACTGGACTATTGGCTCTCTGAATTTTTCTTAAGTCTATAATTGCCGCTCGTTAAACTTTAACAACTATAATGCTTAGCATTGCATTTTACATACATTCAGCTTACTGTCAATTTACAAACTTTGCCATGTAATCAGGCCGTTTATTTTTTTTCTCTATAGGACATCTCAGTAAAACACAAAAAACAGTTCTGTTCGATTGGGATGCACCAGTTCAAGGAGTGCAGCCATTCCGCATTCATTTTGCCAGTGCAGCACATGCTTGCTCCACTGGCAGTGGAAGTGCACCTGTAGTGCAGCAAGACGGCAGTGCCCATACGTAGGGCAGAGATGATATGACCGCGATCTTAATGAAACGGCAGCAGTCCTTTCTTGAACGGTAGAAGTGGGTACATGTTTTGTGGCATCAGAATTGTAAACCTGAGCAGTTGAATCAAGCTCTGCAAACAGCATTTCAGTCCATATTGTGCCTAATACATGCAACAACTTTTTCAGGAAAACAACAATTTCCTGGAGCTGGTTCACAGTAGCACTCCATCAAAATTTGTTGTTTGAAAGTCCTTTACACGGTTCAAGGTATTAGAGGCCATTGATGTGGGCGGCACACAGCTGGCTGAAATTGGTGGCGACATCAAGGCGAGCAGACAGCCAGGCCTGCGCTCAAATGTTCGTTCTGGAAGCAACCAGTGCCAAGCTGCACTTGAACTGCCCGAGCTGGCACCGCACACTTGCTGCACCACCACGGAACTTTGCAGAATATGCGCAGCCAGTGCAGCCAAATCAACAAGACCTTACACTGATGCACACCTAATTCGTGCGGAAAATTTCCCCTTCCCCTCAACAATGTTTTTAAATTTTAAGATTTCCTTTCTACTAAATATGTGCAAACTATTTAAATTAAGAAAAATGGGTGAACTTATTAGAAAACAGAAAATATGTTCCTATGATTAGCATCTTAACATGTTCACTGCATTATGGGTCACCCGAGGGTCACATCACGTATATTCCAGCTGCACGGCACGAATACTTAGTGGTGAAATGAAGCCATGGGACAGCTCAGATTTTTCAAAGTGCTTATGAAATGCACACATGCCATGTTGCGATTGAGATCAATTGCCAGTTCCAATCAGCTGACTTCGGCGGAGGCTCACTGGCGGGTCACGCCGCACCCAAAAAAAATGAGTGGCCCACAGGGCCCCAAAAATTCCTGCCACAGTGAATGTGTTATGGTATGTCTAGCACTACACATTTGCATACAGACAAATGTACTGTATTTACTCCATCAATGAATGCACCTACTACTTCAGTTGTAAAAATACACTAATTTTTTTATCCCTTTGACAGGCTGTGTACACAATTCCATACAAAGCAAGCTCGCAGCTTATGCCTAGAGTTACTGCACCTCATAGTCATATCTTTGTTTCAGGTGAATTTCGGATCTTTCAGAGTGCAAATAGGGTGGTTTTTTTATGTCATATAGCAAATGCAGTAAATACCCTAAGATTCTGTGAACCAGTGAGCGGGGTAGCACGTTGTCCAACATTTTCGTGTGAACATATTTTGCCACCTGTAATAACTTGACTTTTCTTTTTCGCAATTTCTAGAGTAATTTGCACCTCTGAAACAGGCATAATTTCCACGATCCTTCAGGCGCATACCTGATAGGTTGCACATTTCAATGTTGCTATTTTCATCAATTATGAGACTTGTTGAGAGTTGTGCGGTTCCTTCAAAGAACCGCACAACTTCCTTCAAAGAACCGCACAACTCGCCCACAAGCCACCGGTTGATCCTCCAACCAGCAGGGAGTGCAGCCCCTTGTTTCAGCTGCTCCACCAGCCTTTCTGAAAACTGTACCCATGGGCGACACAAGTATTTCAGTAATTACAAAAAAAAATCAGGCAAGTACCGAAGTGCAATTACATCTGAAAGAACATGTGCAATAATATGCTACCTTGCGAGCGATGTTTGCTCTCGATTAGGCGAGTAGTTGGCGCAGAGGAATTTTTTTTTAATCCTGAGAGATAAATACAGAAGTCTCTGTACTTACAAAAGTCTGTACTATTTATGTGGAAAAATTTCTTTCCAATGGAAACAAAAAAATAGTCTGTCAAGGGGTTAATGTATTACCCAGCATAATAAATAAATCCCCCCATTTCAACAATTTTTTAAAAAAGCATTTAGTATGAAAGTAAATACGGTACTTCATGAAGCAGTTTGCAGCTGACTCAGAGAAAAAAGATAGACAGGGCAGCATACCCGACTAAAGGATAGGGGAGTCCTTGTGGAGTAAAACTGGGCGAGTGAGCAGAAATCTTCAATGTCTTCTGCTTCTAAGGCACATGGAGCAGATGATATGAGTTCTGTAGAAAAAGCAAAGGAAGGAAAGGAGAAGCAGAAAGAAAAGGAACTAAGTTGAGCACAAGGACAGGTGGCTTTAAAGGCCAGCAGAGCAAAGGCACAATAAAAAAAAATTGAATGCTGACTACACAACTAGTAACGTGGAAAATCATTGCTATCTCTCATACGATAACAGTAATGCACAGAAAGATGCATGGTCGCCAGGCTCGCGTGTGAAGCGAAAAGCACCTCCGACACCTAATAAGGCCAGAACTGAACTGTCGTGTTGTGGTGTGGGGTGTGCATGGTCCAGCACATTCTTAATTCCCTTCTACGTTGAACCACGCTTTAAGGCACAGCCCAAGCAGGACACTTCAGGACTGCAGGACTACCAAACCTTCTCTGTTGACGGAAAGTTAGCACGAGGCCCAAGGCACAGGCTGTGTGCACAAGGTGGTCATGTGATCGCGACCCTACGGGTGACACCCCATGCCGAGTGCCCTCCATGTCCTTCTCCTGTCAATCATGCTTGGCTGTACAAACTCTTTTTGACTACTACATACTACGACGACGACAACAAACGCGCTTTGCCTGGGGAAACTTCACATTAACGGCTAGCACCGCAAAATAAAATGGCTTCCTTGCAGACTAGCCTTCAATTTAAAAACAACAGTGGCAATGCTGATCTAAGTTCACACACACGTGGAATGTGCCTTGCAAAGCTTCAATACATATGCTACCAAGAAACACCCCAGTCCTTGGACATCTTCAGGTGAGAGTGCACGCTTACAAAAATTACGGTGGGGTAGGAAAAAAGATTTAAAAATAAAATGCCTCAGCCCAGTGCACACTTACAGACAAAAGTTTGCGGAACGTAATAGTATTAGCTAAAAAGTCTCATTCCAATGCCATCTTTGCAAGCCATATGAAATAAATTTGTGCAGCTTAATTCCAAGTGCATGAATTGCACAATGCTTCAATTAATCTTGAATTAATTTGCTGCCTTTCCATGCCCGTACTAACTTGTATAAATATTCTTTTTTTCCACGTACAGTTAGTCAGTGGAATGGTCTCCCCTCTGAAATTTTTTTCACTGATAATTTTGACCAGGCGCTGCTGCTGTATTTTGCGTCGCGACATTCTGTGAAGTTTTTTCTGTAATTTTATCAGGTTATCATTATCCTGAGGGGTAGCGTATGCAACTTCATTTCTGTGAGATTACGTAAAAATCATTCTACATAAATGAAATGCGTGCTTGTTCACTTTTGTTCTCTTCCCATGTTTTGTTCTCTTTCACGTGTTAAACGCAAGAGCTTATTTATAATTGATGTTAATCGAGAGAAAATGTTGTACGACATGCCCACTTGCATGGTCTCGTTGAGACCGCAGCATTTGTAAATAAATAAATAAATAAAAATAGGCCTTGGATGGAAAAGATTAGAATTTTCTACCACTGTTGCGTTCTATAAGATTTGACAGAAGGTGTACAGTTAAATAAAAGAGAAAAGCGAAAGTCAATTCACCGATGATAGCAGCCTTGCTGTCACCTTTCCTTGACATTATTTCTTCCCTGCAGGACACGCACAAAAAAAAAGGAGTTAACATAATGACAAACACTGCAACCACACTGCTGGCTCAAAGAGATATCACAAGTCAATCCACAACGATATGCGCATGCTTACTTTGTGTTTGCCAAGAGCACAATGCTGAGATAAAAAAGGAGAAAGGGGTCAGCCAGCTGAAGGTAGATGTCCCACATGTTTTGGATCACTTTCAGGTCGCATGTTGAAGAGAAGAGACTTCGAAACTGCATGTGAAGAGGCCAGGAAAGAAGAGAGATATGAAGTAGGCGTACAAATATAATGGCTATTGACTTTTTTGCCATCATCAACTTCAGCCAAATTAAGTCCGCTATAAGGACAAAAACTCGCCTAAAGACCACAAATTGGCTCCGCCTTGCACTAGCAATGCATACTCCATCTAATCCAAATTTCCTGATACCGCCTCTCTCACCTAGCAGACCTCTACCAAGGGGCACTGACCTTCGTTATTCCTTTCCTGCCTTCATTACTTGCCAAGGCAGATGCCTAAATTGGAGGCTCTTTCTTACATAGTGCATCTAGTCGTATGTCACAGCTGTACAAATTAGAAGGCTACCGCCAGTAATAAATGTTATGTGGCCACAGCAGTGCTCTGATATTGACCTGGACACTGAGTTAGTTTATGCAAAGCAATTAACCTTGCTTGCCAGTAGATGAACAGCTTTTGTGGTTCTATCTTGAACCATAAACTAACTGTGATCAGCCCTCATTACTGCAACTGTATCTAAGGCATCAACAAAAAAAGTTAGGTCCATGGCTTTCCAATTACGACTTGAACATGGCGGCAAGTGATGAGGGTGTAAAGTTCGAAAGCCTAGGTAGTGAAGCTTTATACAGTGTAAAGCTTTATACAATACATGATCCCGGTAGCTCATACTTTTTCCCCTATCCTCATTTAGTTTTGCGCTCCCAGAGAGCTGACTCAAAATAATAATGATGAATATTAATGAATACTGTACGCAAGTACGGCTTTCTTTTTTTTCCCTGAACCTCAGTGACTTTCCCATGAAAATTCAACCTACATACCTCGCACTCCCTGTGTGCTAGGTTAAGACGGAGTTCCTGATTCATATTCTTCACGAATCATTGCATTTTACACTGGCCCAGAATATGCAAAAATATGACTGCAACAAACTACCACTGAGGTATGCTCTTGATATGGTCTTTTCTTTTTCGTATGGGCAATATTTACATGTATCGAAACTTAAAGGTGATCACAGTTAAAATCCAACGAAGCTGCTAATTCAGAGGCAGCCACAACGTCAATGCCAGTTACCTACCCAAGGTAGGGCATAGCAGTCTGGTGTGATTTTCATAGTGTCCAGAAACGAGCACAGCTCAGGGTCATGGTACAACAGTAGGAGTCGCAAGAGATGGAAAGGGGCACCATCTTTCACACATTGCCTGCAAAAAGCACAAAACAACCACAAGTACACCACTACAGTCATGGGTGCCTAAGAAAGACATTTGTAATGCTGGTCATTTCGCCAAAACTTCCCAATACACTCATCCCTCTTGTTGCTAAGTGCAGGCGTAAGTTCAAAGTGCTTTGTAGTGAATTACCAGGTAGTGTTATCTAGCGTTACATGCAGAAACTTGCCAAATATTGCTGCATACAAGTCGACTCCAAACATAAGCAGACCCCTCTCCCCCCATTTAACTCACTGCACTCACTGACTTCAACTATAAGTAGACACATTTCTCGATGGGAAAAACATCACGGCACACGCACAGCTCAAAGTAATAAACAGGCAATGATGCAATCGCAAGGCCAGCATTCGGCAGTAAATGAAGATCAAAGGAGATTAAATGGCTCCCTATCCTGCCTTCTTGCTTGTGTATACCTAGCCAAGCAGCAAACCTAACTGCTAACGGTCCTGTAGTTTCAGATTCCGGCACGATGTACACATTCCAGTGGTTATCAGAAGTTTGCTCTAGTTCTGTCTACCGTCTCAGAAAGTGGCCACCAGCATAAGCGAGCAGGGTAAATGGTGCAAAATTTGAATTTTCACAGCAGCAGAGATTTGCACACGAATCAACATTTTTTTTTTTTTACCACAAGACTTGTACTACCTGCAGTTCGGACAAAACTATCTTAGACCTGATCAATAGGTCGGCTCCACATGAATGTCGACCCCCCCCGATCCCAATTGCTGGTGGTCATTAAAAAAAGAAAAACTTAGACTTACATGCTTCAATGCACAATAACCACACAAACTGCCTCATTGCTTTGTATTTGACATTAAACTAAATGCATCGAATGCATTCAACAGCGTAAGCCTGCATCTGCCACAGCCACCCAGACACCACATGAGGTTAGCACAAGGCTCGAACAAGCACACTTACCTAGGAACATAAGTGGTGATCAGTGCATGGAAGCAGAAATACAACTCTTCTTTCGATAGGTGCAGAGCGATGAGGGGTTCTAGCACTTCCATCCAGCCATTGCTGCTCTCGTAATGGAAGCCCGTAGTTTTACAAAACCGGGTAAGCACCGACTCGAGGTCACACAAAACAGACAGCTTCTCTTCTTCATCATTCCCGAACCTGTCTGCAAGAAGGCAACTTTTCATTGCAATCTGCATTCCAATGAAGGTGATACAAAGCCACTGCCCATTTTCATTTGTTTCAAGTTCATCAGAGAGAAATGAGAAAAAATCAAAACAAATTGGATGCATATTTCAAGTGCCACTGAGAAAAGAAAACAGCCGATTTGATGGTAACTGCGAGTCATTTAAAAAAAGTTTCCAAGCTGACAGCATAACAAAGGTTTCAGGGTTTGGATGGCAAAAAAAAAATCTGAAAAAAAATCAATGCCTTCATACAAGTTTCGAAACTTCGTCTGGGATAAACAAACCTTCTGTACTCAATCTAATACGTGCCAAGCACATGTAACTGATCTGGTAATAAGTAGTTACAAAGTAGTTACAATTCCTCTCAACAACAATGCTCTAAGTCACTGCATAAACATAATAAACACACTGCTACTGTAAACATATTTTCGATGGAATTAATAGGCAGCAGTGTTGAAACAAGCATAAAATAGGTGTGAAAGCTTGAAGCAGTATTTTGTGTCTCCAATGAACACACACACACAAAAAAAGAAAAAAATTGTTCGTAGAAGAAATCAATGCGACATAAACCTTCCATCAAAGCATGGCTTCTTTCATAAATGATGATTTTAGATTTACAGGCCAGCCATTTAACAGCAGCAAGAAATAATGGACAACTCTATATGGGATGAAATAGCTTCTAAGCCATAACATACATGATGAAATATCTATAAAAAAATAATGCTATTTTCCATCCCCAAACCAATCCATGCATATTTTTGTCCTCTGATGAAAGGAAAATTTTTCGGTAATAGGAAACAACACAGAAAAAGATAAAGAAACCTTCAACTCACCAACAAGTGCCTGACAGTCCTTTCTAATCAGCGACTGCTCTGCGAGGTCGTAAATTTCGTCCCAATCACCAACTTCTTTACCTTTGACGCCAAGACTTATCTGGAAGGATGATAAGAGACACTTGAAAGGAAACATCCAACCGCACACATCCTCCTGGGAAGGAATTTGCTGCTTTTGCAATGTCTCGCGTGTAAGAAAATTGACCTTTGGTCACTGGCTGAGTGCCGTGATCAATGTGACCAACATGTAGAATGCTTGAGCTTCATTCTACTAGAGCACCTCCCTTTTGGGCTACTTGAGCTTCACTCTACAATAGCACCTCCCTTGACTTGATGACAATTTAAGAATAAAGAAAAAGGTTCTACATATTAAATATCAAGCATCGAACATTTTGGATTTGCCAAAAGAGGGAAATAACGTCAGGAAGTTAAAGTACTACATATGAAGTACTGTACTATAAAATATTATATTCCAAAATGTGGTCCTAAACTAACAACTCCCTTTGTGTGTTCAAGACACAAGCCACATCTCTGAAAGGCAAGAGAGGCATTCATCGCAATCATTAAACTTGAATATGACATTGGAACAAAAAAGAAAAAAAAAACACTGCCGATTTCTCTGCACTACTTCTGCTGATTACTCCCAAAATCTAAGAAAGGCTCTAAATAATGCACAATATAATACTCCCACATCGCCCTCCACACCTCGGCCTCCAATGAATCCAAAGTGTAGAGGCAAAGACAGAAGGTTATTTGCACTGACTTCCACTGACACTATCTAGTGAGCCATTTTCTTCTTTGTTTAGCAACTCAAATTTTTTCCCTTACTATTGCTTTGAGACTCAAAGTTGAATTCTGTTTGCCTGAATAAATATCTAATACTATGTTCTTTCTTCTTTTTATTTTCTTTGAACGAATTGCTGCCCCAAGAACTGGCACCCAAAAGAGAAGATGGCTATTTTTTTTTTTTTGTAATCAGCACTCAAAAAAATATTTCAGGCCAGCTTGCTACCTTAACTGGGACGACATGGATGAATGAAAACTGAAATTAGGCACATGGAACACACTGAGCCTGTCTTTTGTAAAAAAAAGACTTTTTTTGCCTCATGTGGACAAAACTCAGCTCCTCCTGGTAAGTAGCTACACAGGTCAATTACATGAACCCAAATAAGCTAAGCTGGCTAAAGATCTAAATTACATTCATTACTTTCATTCAAGAACAGCAGCAGACGAGATCAATTTAAAGCATTCCCCGGTATCATGTCACTTTCTCATCTGATATTAAGGGCCACTGAAGCCATTCAGTAAAAGAGGCCCTGCACTCGCACAACAGTTCAAGCTTTCACGTTAGTAAAAAGGTAACAGACTAGCGTGCATTGTGAATGATAAACAAAACCCATCCGAGAGTCCACATTTACGAGCACTGTAAACAATGGCTTAAATTCGCTTGTGAAAACAGAAAGCCCCAAAATAAAAGAGTGGTCCCTTCGTACAATTCAAATGGCAGCTGACCAAAATTCCATACCCCTCGCTTTCCTGTCTGTCTCAGAACCATACCGCCGCAGCGCTTACCAACACGGTACTACATGCCCAAAATGGCTACTGCTCGAGTTCAATGTTCAGCTTTCATTAGGAGACTAAATTACTCGGTAACCAAACGCAGGCAAGTACAAAGTCCCAACACTGCAAAGCACTGCAGTGTCACTGCAGTGTCACTGCAGTGCCAATGATCCAACAAGGTGAGTGACAGGTGTACCGTTCTCACAACTGTGCATGCTCAGGAATTACTCCCCACCGGTGCTGCACGCCACTCACCTTCCAGACGTAGGCCCGAAAGCATTCGGGAACAGGTTTCATCTTGGAAACCTGGCGTAGAGTATCCAGGTCGCATTCTGAAAGGAGAGCCGTCTCCAACTCCTGCATCCTTTCAAGTGGCCGTAAAAAGCAGGAAGGGGAGGAGGAAAAAGAAAAAACAAGAACACAGAACAAAATAATGAGCCATCGTGACACCGCTCTCTGCACCCTCTCCCGTCTAAAGAAAGTCAGAGCACAAAGAGAAGGGGAGGTCTAGTGGAGGAAAAAGGAATGAGAAGCTCTTTAAAATAAGTAATACAGGGGTGAACAGACTTTGGACAAAACCCACAAATACTACTAATGAGTTTAAAAGGGAAGTGGGGGGGGGGGGGGGGGGGGGGGGGGGGCTGGCTGGTGTTTTTAAAATATATGCAAAATATTTTTCTTTTTTTTTAAGCATGTAATAATGAAAAGGGACACCTTGACAGTTCTTGCAACTTCTGCCTTTTCATTTTCATGTGCACATCTCGCACACATCTTTCTGCAGCTAGTACCTCAGGCTGTCTCTAGATAACACCATAAAATATCACTGACTCAAAATATTTTAGCAACAACTTCTACACATTAGAGATGATAATAATTAGCTAAGACATCTCAAGAAACTGAGCACTGACACAATTTATAATGAATATCAGATGCATCAAACGTTTGTCAATTCAACATATAAGATGAACTGACAAAGAAAAGTGCCAAATAATAGCTGGCAAAAAGAAAAATGCAAAGTATTTGAATGGGGAAAAGAACTAGACTGACACACGTAACAGCCTGCTGTTGTTTAGCAGAGTTTTCAAACTTCCTGAAACTCTTCTGTCTGCTGTGCTTTTTCAGTCTGGCCAGCCAATCTGAACTATTCAAAAGCTAGGCAGACACATGTGCCCTACTCTGAAATTTAAGCTCAAGAAAAAAAAACACACACAAAGAGGTCAAAACCTGCCTGATGCCCGTCGCTAAGCTTACCTCCCAAAATGACCTGTAGCTGGTCTTAAATTTCAATGATGCGAAGACTCAAATATTCAATGCGAACAAGACCTAAATTATTCAAACACAATGCCCCGCCTTGTGCTCCTGCTCGCTTACTTTCTGGCAGCCATTCCCAAGGACTTTAACAAGTAAGCAGCACCATTATACCACAGTATAGAGTTACTTGGCATGAAATCTAAAATTTAACTACGGTGCTGATTCCTGCATCTCTTATGGCAAGTAAAAAGATAATTGGTTGTCAAGTAAAGGTTCTAACAAGTCAACCTCAATACAGAAACACGGAGGTCTCTCACAAACACGTAAAACCCCTAAGGCAAGATAGCTGGGTGCTGGAAGCGATGATCATAGCAAGTAAATAGGCACAAGATATCTAAGCTGCAAACAGTTACTCCTCTAAGTCATACCACATGTCCTGATAAGGGTGCATTTGAGTCCCCCCACCTGAATTCCATGCCTTCTCCTATCTGTTTCTTCTTGCCTGTGTCCTTGTTTGCTTTCACAGTTGCACTATGTGTCCTACTTGGATCACTCACCAACTAGAGTGCCTTGCATATGAGGCCTACAAAAGCCTCACCTTTCATGCAAAGGCTGACAGTTTTGTGAAGAAAGCAAACACAGAAATAGTCCACTCATTTTACAGTGGCGCTACTGATTTACCCATCAGCCAATGAAGAAGTTATGGAGTATACTGGCAAAGTAAAGAAGTTACATCCAATGCATTAAATGCCATTGTGAGGGGCACCGCTTGGCCTTGCTGCACTATGTGTTCAAACCGACAACCCACATTTTTCATTTAACATTACTCTGGCGCCACCTGCTTTGAGGTTTGTGAAATATAGAGGGTAACAAAAGACAAGCAGGAGGTTCATTATGCTGAAGAACAAGTAATAGGTACTGCATTCGGGCAAAAATTATGCACTGCTAAACGACTGCAACAGTAGCAGCACCTTGAACATAAGCAAGCCCTTTTGTGCAATGCTGAAATGTGTTGAAACTCGTCCACTCTAGGATTAGTGCATGTGCAGTTGTATATTATGTGATGCTAGAGTGCCTCTGCGAGTATTATAAAACGGCAAAAAGGACAAAATGCTGACTATGGCTCACATGCACTGCAATATCATAAAGGCATGTGAACATAAGACCATGTGGGCAGCACCCCACAGTAAATGTCACAAAAAGATGCAAGCAGTAAAAATGATAATAAAAGAACTGCAACAGGAAACCTTCATTCCCAAGCAGCTCATTTTCTCAGCTTGAAAGCGCATTCATGTACCTTTACAACAGCTTTTGAAAATACTTTCCTAGTCAAGCAAGTGCAATGCTAGTAAAGCAAATGCAATACCAGTAATTAGGTGATGACAACTGCAATAGCATTCAGAAGGTTCATTTCATGCTCAAGAATAAAAGTGAAGGCTTCTAGAATCACTCTAGAAATTCTCACTGCTGCCCAACAACCAATCCCTTAAACGTGATCTAACTAGTCAAGCACTGTTGTTAAATCCAGAGCAAAATCTGAAAATTCCAGCAATTCACTTGATCATACCACATGACGGAAAGTGCACTCATCTTAATGTCACCAACAATGATATACTACAGGCTGTTAAGTGTAACTAGAGCTTTTTGACATGAAACAAGCAATGCCATTTGCTGTGGTTTAGCTGCGGTCATGCACAAAATAGAGAAAAAAAAAATATCGGCTGATAACTTTTTGACAGACGTGACGTCATGTAATGCGAAAGCCCTGAGGGCAAAATAAATCAAATGAAATGGAAGAGGCTTGATGACAGGTGCAGTTACTGACCTCATGGCCAGGCTTTTTCCAGTTAAAAGGTGTGCACGCATGCGCACGCACACACACACACACACACAACAATGGCTCAGATATGAGAAAAAACTGTTTCATTGACGTTTTGGCCGCGGGACCAGCCTTCATCGGAAAAAAAAATGCGAAAGGGCTGGCATGAAGTGTCATATATGTATAAGGGTGGTGATATCTGTATCGGTGGTAATTGCTTGATGATGCATTAGAAAATGTGCAGTACAATTAACATTACAAAAAGTAAAATAAGCATATGCAGCCCCAAGAACGCAAGGGACAAAATAGATTACAATGGCGCAAACAAGAAGTGATTACATGCAGTGAATGTAGGTCAAAAGTTTTGCTCTCGGTTGTTTATAATGTGGAGTGTTAAAAAAATAAGCATATATATAATTCTCCTATGCTGCTTGGTTTCAGTGACTGTTGGTTTCCCTCCCTCCCCCTCCCCTCTCTCAATCATACACACATACACACGCATGCACACACGCACGCACACACAGGTATTTCAGTGAAGCTGATCACTAATTTTTAAAACTAGGGTTTTTGAGGTAAAGAGAAGCTTTGTTTGGCATAGTAATGCCAGTGTTGGCTGACATCAAAACACAAGCCAATCATGTTAACCAGTAAAGTGATTAAATAAATTCTAACAGTTAACTTTTCAACTATTACCAATAGACACCTGATTGCAATTAGATTTGTACCCAGCAGTTAGTAATAGCCATATCAGCTTTTAGAATTTCGAAAACACGATTTCTTTCGCTGCTGTGACTCGACAAAATTTGGCTACATCAAGCCAAAATACATGCACTTTTCGAGAACCATGCAGGCAAAGCAACCCCTCCAGTGTATGTAACTAGTCGAAATTGCCAAATTTTGTCTATAGTCCAAATTTCTTAAAAATTAGAAATCAGCTTTCCTGAAACACCTGACATATATGACAAAGATATGTAGAACCAACAGCTGACCGATTTAGAATTATTGCAGTTTCTGCGCTTCTCTTGATTTGTTGTGAGGGTTGGCAAGTGAAGAAAGACTCAAAACAAAATTTCTGTTCTCAGGCGATGCGAACATCCACTCGCAAAGTGACAATAAGGATTATGTGCATGTCATACAATATATCATAGTGAGAATGCACTTAATCCCTTTTGAGACGAATCCTGAACAAGGTAAAAATTAATATGTGACAACCACTGCAGGAAATAGGATGCAAGCTCTTATGGTGACAATAATGAAAGCCCAGAAGCCAACATTCTGCATGAAGTCAATGAGTTGCATACACAGGACAAGTAACATGATCATAATTTTTTTTATATGCTGCTAAACTTAGATTTTTCATACTGCACCATTTAAACAACACTAGCATAAGGAGTTTGTGAAGAATCTGAATAAATAAATAAACAGACATTTGCGGCAAAAAAAAAAAAAACCTACAGTGTTGGACGGCACGCGCTTGGCCCATATAAATAAAACGTACTATCTAGGCGTAAATCGGAGTAACGTGTGACATGATGAAGATTGCAATGTGCAACGCCCTTTAGCACCAGTTTAATTGCCTTGTTCGGGCGGAGTTATAATTAACGGAAGACAACTTAATTCTGATAAACGTGCACTAAAGAGCTAGTGCACCGGCGATAGCATCATTACCTTCACTGCGAGCCAGTTAAATAAGCCGGTAAAAAGGAAACAAATTTCAAGTACGTCCTCATGTGTAAACCCTCATGAAAAGCAGGGCACTCCGAAAATTTTGAGAAAACGAGCTTAATGCCACGCATGGCAAGAGTTAAACACATCGTAAACACATCGACGAGCGAAGTAGAAACAAGAAGCGGTGAGTTGCGAACAGTTCTCGCACGGAAATCGGAATGTTGAAACGTAAGGAAGCTGCTGCAAACATTGAGGATTCGAGGATTCGTTTCCTCAGAGGGTTTCAGAAGCAACGCAACTCATCTATAAATCTTTACAGAGTTAACGCATACTGAGACAACAGCCTTGATGTGAATAAACATGCGCAAATACAGTACCCTGCCAAGTGTCAGCTGCAAGATGTGTCAACGAGTGGCAACATAAAATGACAAATACAAGCAAAACTAACACTTCCATATATCACAGTAGGTTGCGAATTAGAAGGTGGCATTGCGCCGAGTGAATAAACGATATACAAAAATACAGAGCGCCACTGAAGTTTTAACATGCACACGAAAACAGAACTGCTGGCATGCAATTTAAAGGCACCACCAGCTTTCGGAACTATCTGTCGACGCCCGATCTTCACATCAACTTCAGGCAGAAAGAACCAGAGCTCCGTTAACAATATTCGGCTCCTACCCAAGCCCTCTTGATTATCTGTTTTCTAATGTAAACCAGTCACTAGGAATAGATGATTAGGACAGAACCCGGCTTACCAGCTTGTATCGTCGACGTCCACTGAAGTGGCCATGTTGGAAGAGGGTGGGAACATGGCGAAACGGAAAGTAACGAACCTTACTTGAAATGAAGAAAAATAGCTACCTTGTAATATTCATGTGAAAACAAAGAACAAACATTCTTATTGTTTCTTATTTAAATTTCCTAAAAAAAGTCAAAAATAATATTGTTTCTTTTTGTGCATGAATTATTTTGCTCGGGCTGTGCATTGTGGGTAGTTTTCTAGTTCAGGGTGAATAGCCAGGCGATGTAAGATGGCGGTGAATAGTAGGTCTAAGAATTTACAAGCAATGAACATTACATCGCTGTTTAGTCGAATACACGGCGCATTTTCAGAAGCTATGGCCCCTCCCAAGTTTGTGATTGACCGGCGGACTATAGAGAAGACGTGGAAGCTGATGGACAAAGTGGTCAAACTGTGCCAGCATTCGCGGATGAACCTAAAAAATAGCCCCCCGTTCATTTTGGACATCCTGCCGGATACGTACCAGCATCTGCGGGTAATCTACAGCAAACACGAGGACAAAATGCACTTGCTGAACGACAACGAGTACTTTCGTGTGTTCATCGAGAACCTCAACAGGAAGTGCAAACAGGCCATCAAGCTCTTCAAGGAGGGAAAAGAGAAGATGTTCGACGAGACGTCGCACTTTCGTAGGAACCTGACTAAACTGAGCCTAGTGTTTAGCCACATGCTGTCCGAACTGAAGGCCATCTACCCCAACGGCATCTTTTGTGGCGACACTTTTCGGATAACCAAAAGTGACGCGTCGGAGTTTTGGAAGAACGCGTTCGGGGACCGGTGAGTGTTTGTGGTTACGCCGCTCGTGCTTTTTCCGCATCCATCACACTCGGCTCTCGTTTGCATGCTCTCTTCGCGAGAAGCCGGGAAGCTTTTAGCGTGGGAACGGCGCCTCTCGTTTCCACGGTGATGTCAAATTCCCGCTGCCGCGGAAACAAGCAGGCGGACGCTGCTTCCTCTTTTCTCTCTTTAATTTGGTTTCGCTGTGCCGGAGCATACGTCGCTGCTCTGCCCCGAGTCGTCCACGCGGTTTATCCACTGATTGGGTCCTCCTCCCCCGTTGCGTCGGGCGGAAACGATCGCTCCATTGAGCCTGGCAGTGTTGAGGGGTTCTCGAGTGCATGCACAGTGCTTGCTTGTGCTCCACCCCTTTTATTTCCCTCCCCAACATTTTTACACCCCCTTGTAGATTTGCCCACCTGAAGCTGCAGTCCGTTGGAGATACAAGTTGGCCTGCCTTTTTGCCGTGGGCGTGTGTTTCTGCTGTGGGTGATTTAAATCAGTGGAAGAAAAGTTATTTCTGTCGACATTCGGTTCGGTGGTAGCTGGTGTAAATTGGTTTATCCTCTTTGGCACATACTGCTTGCCATGTGTGATTAGACGAGACTGATAGCTGCGCTTTGAATTTAATGCTGCATTCACTGAACATTGGTGTCAAAGCATAAACCACTGGAAATAATGCACATCTGCGAATAGTCGCTGCGAAGAGAACTGTTTATTTTACTCGCAAATTGTTTGATGTTCAAGTTATCATGCTGCCATGGAAACAGTGGCACTTTTCCTTGTGCCACTTGCATCTTCAGTATGTCTGTATTGGGAGCATTTATTTACTGGTCAGGAATCATTACTGATAGTGAGTTTTCTTTTTTTTTATGTCCCTATCATCCTGTCCACCCTTCGTAAAGGTAGAGAAGGTTGGTTTGGATGCGTAGCGTGTGATATTCATGTCCTAATTCTTGATTCCTTACGACTTGCTTAAACTAACGTTACATAAATTAAAAAGTTGCTACACAGCTTGCTAGCGCAGTTTCACTGTTGTGTTAGCCCAGGTAGTGTTTACAATACAAGATAGGTGGATATATATCGGGCCATAACTTTTTTATTGCCATTTCCATTGAGCTTTCGTGATGAATGTGTTCCTCGGAGACACTGCAGGCACCTTATCACACTAATGCCAGATGCTGCGGTTAGAATGCATCTGATGGACATGGTGGCTGAACTATAGCATAATCAATGACAAATTGCATATTTAGTTGGTTTTTTTTTTCGCCTCAAATTTTTCTTGTAACAGTACCATTTCACCCACGGACAGCAACTTCATTTCTATGCCGACTTGTCACCTTAAGGTAGTGTGCCTTTCTCTTTAATACAATTATTTTTTTAGAGTGCAGCTCTTAGGCACGCGTTCCTGCGTTTCATGCCGTAGTAGTAGTTGTCGGCACTGTTGGCATAACCTGTTGCCGGAGTGGCACCTGGAAGGTGGCTGCTATGGTAAGATCCTGGAGGATGGGTAGCAGCGTAACGCTACGTGCCACTGCACGTCAGTGGGGTTGGTGTAACATACAAAACTAAATAAAGTGAAGAGCTGCCCCTCTGACGCAGTCGATAATATTTAGGGTGAGTCTTCAAATCTGTGGCCACTGGTGCCTAGAACTAGCAGTGATAAGAGTGCAATGCGAAGCATTCATTGGTAAATACAAAGGAAAGTTTTAATGCGATAGCGTTAAGGCTCCTGTTCTACAGAAAATCCGCCATCGGCGTTCGGAGCGAGAATTCCCTGGAGGAGCAACCTAGGTGGGCCACCTAGGCCACGTGGCCTCAACTTGGCCACCAGATCGGGAGCAAACTTGACTACCGTGGGAGGTGGCAGTTAAATTAATGAATGGTTGCAAGAGGTTGCTCGGGAAGAGCTATCTGGGTTGCACAAGCCCCACCGGTGTCAGTGCCTGGCATCACAGGGCAGTGGAGCATCGCTTATCCGCTGCACCACTGTGCCAGGAGCGGTATGAGGATTCCAAGTGATTTGTGCATGCAAAGTCGAGAACGTCCAATTCCCTATGTATGTGCATTAACCCATTGATGCTATTGCGTCATATCCTTAAGGCGGAGCTTAAGCGTCCCCTCCATTTTTTTTCTCATGCTTTAACCTGCTGAACAGCAGCGAGTGTGGATCTTTCTTCAAGCGGCAGGGGCCGTATTCAGAGTTTGTGTCATAATAAAAAGCGTCATAATCTGCCGCAGTGGCCCCACCTGATTGGTGTAAGCGCCGGAAGCGGATGTCGGTTCGGTTGCGACTGTGAGCGGCGGCAGATGTCACTTTGTTGCGGTTGCTGCAGTGCATGGTCCACTGTGTGTTTGACGTCACCAGTCCGGTTTCTTTGACTCTTTTCTCTGCATGCGAACCACCACATCCGCTTCCGGCGTTTCGACCACTCTCGTGTTGCCGCTGCGGCAGATTATGACGCTTTTTATTATGACACAGACTCGGAATAGGGACCCAGGCTTGCAAAGGGGCGTGATAGAGAATTTCATTCATAGCTGTAAGGTTTTAAAAATGCCGGAACACTACCAGGCCTTTCGATCTTACACCAAAGGCATCATTTTGCAGCAATAGGTGTCGGGGAGCTTTCCCCAGGGTAAATGGCGTTGCCTTTCAGTGTTGAAAGTCGTAGCCGAAGACTCCAGCATGACCTGCTGTCTTTCCTGTAGAGCACACACTAATGTGACGTGTGCAGTACTGCCAATGTGACTTCTTCACTGTAGACTGTGATGAAAGCCCTTCAAGAGCTCCCGTTTATAAAGCAGAGAAACGGAGAAGGCACCTAGCACCCCCTTTAGTACTTGCAGATATTAGGCGATAGCATTAAAGGGCTCGTTGTCCAGAAAATCCGGTGTCTGCAATGTGAGTGAAAAAGCATGAGCCTGACTCTGGCAGGTGGTGCCAAGAGAGCAACCTAGGAGTCAAGTTGGCCACCTAGGTCACGTGACCTTGTGGTATCATCACAACTTGCCCACCAAATAAAGAGCAAACTGCCCACCACGACAGTTGGCAGTTAATGATCGGTCACTCGGGAAGAGCAGCCTCAGCCACACAAGGCCCACCGCTGGGAGCACCTACAGTGCAGTGCTCCCAGGGAAGGGGCGCATCGCTTAACTGCTGTACCACTGTGCCAGGAGAGGTATGAGGACTCCCAGGGATCTATGAATATAAAGTAGAGAATCACCTTCTGCATGTATGGGAATTAACCCATTACGCTATTATGCGGTAACCACATGAGGCGATATTCCTTCGCAATACGTCGTACGATGACGTCACCGTCGCTCATCACTGGCGCTGGCGCAAACCGCACGAAGCGACGAGACTCGGCGTCGAAGCGGCGTGTTTTCACTGTTGCTCGATTGCGACGGCTTCAGCGTTCAGTCATTTTGCATTAATTAATGCGTAGAACAACGCTGTTAGGCTTCATACAAGATAAAGCACTAAAGGTTCAGCACCCTTTCCTCTTGAACTTCATTAATGAGCCTTTCAATAAATTCTTGCATTGCTGCTGTGGCGAGGGATTAGTCTGCTGCTGCTCTGCTGAAAGCCTGCCGAAAAAAAAAAAAAAAACTACTTTCGCGCATAAAACAGATTGGAAGTTATGCACTTGCAAGGCCTACCGTCAATGGCTAGTCTCGCACGGCACTTCCGGGCGATGGGCGAAATTTTCTGCAAACCCAGAACCTGGGCGACGTGATGAGCGACAGTGCTTCGGCAGCCCTCAGCCCATTGCGCAGTGTGTCGCTGCGAATTGTCGCCTCATGTGGTTAGCGCTTTACGCTATTGCGTCATATCCTTAAGGTGGAGCTCAATTTTTTCTGTGTGTGACATAGCATTGAATTTCACCATGTTTGCTCAAGTACACTGATTTTATCAGCCACCCATTTTGTTAGCTAAGCAGGGGCAGATTTATGGGGAATGGGAGGTGTAGGGGGTAGTTGCGCCCTTCCACTTCAAATTTATCATCACAAAAAGGTCCTGGAAATACACAATTATGATGGGATTTCCCCCCAAACACACCCTCCTAGAGTGACACATAATTCTGCCCTTTATGACCATGCCAAACCGTTGCAAACCAGGATGCGGAAGATGTAAAGGATGACAAACCGACTTCACAGGACGCAGCTTTGTGTCGTCAGGCTCCTTTTCTCACCCTTCGTGTTACAGTGTGCCAGCCATTTGATAAACAACAATTAACACAACTCTTTGCCTGGCGGACGAAGCAGGTGGCTTCTGTCTTCGTAAATACTAGTTAAAGAATTCAGCAAAGCGCATTCATCAGGCTTATTATAATCATGTCATAGATGCAATCACATGCTGCAGCAAGAGAATGGGGATACAAGCGGCCTCATTGAAAGGGCATTTCTCGTAGCAAAAATTGCCATCTGTATGTAAATGCATTGAGCCGAATGTGGAGTCTATAGACTCCAGTTTCTAGGAGAAATGATGGCTTGTGAAATTAACTGTTAATTTTATTAAGAAATTAATTTTGTTACTTTAATTAATGTTGGCAATGAGAAAGATATCTGAATAACTGACAGTTGTCAATGTAAGTGAACTGTGTAGGTTCTTATTTGGCAGTTGTACCCAACCCAATCACTTTACAAGTGCCTGCAGGCCACATTGCCATAGCCTTTAACGTGAAAACATACATGCACAAGGCTGAAATATATTTGCAGGCAAGAGTTATATTTTGGGCAGTATGGATAATCTGAAAAACTAAAAGTCCACTTTTTTTTTTTTTCAAATTGGGGATTTTGTTAGCCCCACACACCTTTCGCTGCAGACTGGTAAGAACAAATTATTTGTTAAATAAATGAGCTCCTCTTAAGGGGTTCTTGACAAAACCGTTACGCAAGCATAGTGTACACGACTAGTGAACTTATTTTTATGATTACGTTTACTACTCTTCTGTTGCTTGCTTGCTTGTGAGAAGCTGCCGCGGTGTCTCAGTGGTTATGGCGCTCGGCTGCTGACCCGGAAGACGTGGGTTCGGTCCCGGCCGCAGTGGCTGAATTTCGATGGAGGCGAAATTCTAGAGGCCCGTGTACCGTGCGATGTCAGTGCACGTTAAAGAACCCCAGGTGGTCGAAATTTCCGGAGCCCTCCACTACGGCGTCCCTCATAGCCCGAGTTGCTTTGGGACATTAAACCCCCATAAACCATAAACCAATCTTCTGTTGCTTGTCCTCATTAATTTTGCAGGAAAATTAACAATTGCATGATGCAGTATTGTGGAATTAGTGTTTTTATAAGAAGTCTGTAATCATAGCTTTTGCAGTTCTTAAATGACTTGCCACCAAACCAGTGCACTATCACTGAGCATGACCAGTTGCGCTGCTTCCACACACTCTTCTTTCATTCAGTGTGAATTGTAGTTTGCGAGTTTTTGATGCTCATGATCGACCTGTAGTTGAGTCCGTACTGGCGGCGTGTTAGCATGTTCTGTATTCAAATTTAGAATTTTTTGGGTGTTCATATTAGAGAACAGTAAACAAACATGGTATACAAGTTCATATCAATTTTAATGGCTGTTACCATCTGTGCTAGTCCACAATTTCAAGAACTCGTGGTTACCTCTTCACTGCCCTGCTGCAAAAATGGTGCCTGCACAGAGAACTTAAGCGTAATGGTATATCGCAAAACTTTATGCTTATGATAACACATCAGTCAAATTACATTCAGGCCAGTGAATAAGAAGTGCTTGTTTTCTGTTAGTCCAGAGCTCAATATCTGAATACTTGCACATTGATGACAAACTACAATGCCTCGTGTGGTAAAAATGTGCATGTTGTGGTTTCCTTTTGTTTATACGCAATATTCAGGAATATTTATTCTTCCCGAAGGGTGAGTACTGTAGGGCTTACTTGTAGCTCAAGCGTCTTGTACAATATTGAAGCATGCTAAAATTTTGTTGTCGATCTTGAGGTGCATTGAACTTTGTGTCCTATGAATGTCGCCGTAAACCAAGCTCACAAGCAGCGTGCTTTAACTGTTTCCATGCGAGAGCAATTAAAGTTGAGCCAGTGCACTGGGCAGCCACAAATTGATTTTGCACACGAAAAGCGGGGTGGACTTAGCTCCACGCTTCTGTTTTTTTCCCCCTTTTTCCATCCGCCATTGACAAGACAGACGCGAATGTGTCTCACACACCCACTCATGCACACTGGTCTCGGCTCTCGACCGTGGGCAGAGGGGAATAAGAGCTAAGTACCCCCCTGACGTACGGTGTGCACCTGAGTCGGGACAGAAGAGTGAGTCGTCTGTCTGGCTCTGAGCCAGCGCAGGGTTGGGGAGGGGACAGGACTACGTGAATGAAAAAGTTTGGCGAAGCGCGACGGACGGGTAACGGCGAGAAGGGAGGGGAAAGACCCTGGGCTGACGGCCACGGCTGCTGCGACCTAGCTTTCCGTTTTTAACACACCAGCTTTTTTGCTCTCCACTGCAGGGGCGTATGACATCACATCCTTCCTCCTCCCCTTCTGTTTGCTTGTGCCACATTGCAAGTGTGGAAACAAAGGGAGGTTTCTTTTTTTTCCTGTGACCCTTCTTGTGCTTTCATTTCACTTTCTTCTCTTTTTCTTTTTTTCTGTCTCTTGGAATGTGTAAACAGCTCCGTACCTTTTTTTTTTTGCCAAAGTAGAAAATTGAGTTTCCATCATTTTTTTTTCAGTTTAATATCACTATATTTTTTTTTACAGCAGTTCCAGTTACTAATGATTGTCTTCTACAGGAAAAGATGGAGCAGTTCCTTCTTGTTCTGTAACATGCAGGCACATGAAATGCATAGAACACATTTGTGAGTGGAGCTCATGCTAATCTGTGGACATTAAGAATAAAAAAAAAACTCTTACTGCTATTATGTGTGGGTGGAGGTCATTGTAATGAGACTCGTTCACGCTTAGTCTGGCTTGTTAAATGCACACTGTACTAGTTTTTTTTTTCTCGCTCTCTCTTTTTCTACATTTGTGCTTGTATAACGAATAAATAAACGAGTGTATTAGTAAACACATGGTTGTACTGCATGCATTATGTAGCCTCTTGTTAAAAATCACCCCAGAATTTGTTTTCTTTTCTCTCTCCTGACTTCTTGCAGGATACAAACACGTGCAAATAGTTGTAAATGTGCGTTACACACACACACGCGCGCACACACACAAAGCTGCCTTTTAATTTATTTAGCTTACACCTTTTTATAGCAAAGTTTTCTGGCAGGCTAGTTGGTACAAATCATTTTTAAAAACCTGCGTGAAAGTATCAGGATGGAAAGACAAGAGAAGAAGCCTTTGTAGCTTGATTTGGCTGCTTAGTGTTGCTTTTTTAAATCTGGTGAACAGTTTCTTGATTTTGGACATTGATACTCTGAAAATTATTGGGGTTTGTGTGTGTACCGGTTACTGTATCTGTCTTCTTAGGAACTTGGTGTTGTGTAATTGTTTTTATGTTTGAAGATATTCTTGTAATTAAGTGCATTGTGTGACGTGCAAAGGGTGAGCGCACTCTCTCTCTGTGCAGGACTGTCGTAGCGTGGCGAGTTTTTCGACAAACGCTTCACGAAGTCCATCCCATCAGTTCAGGGCTTGAGGCCATGGCACTCAAGTCCACCATCGACCTTACGTGCAATGACTATATTTCAAATTTCGAGTTTGATGTGTTCACAAGGTGGGTGTATGCAATCTGTGTATTTATTTTGATTGAGAAGTTTAACCATTAGTGGCAGTTTCACACTATGGCACCCGTAGCCACTGTTGTGAAAGAATGTGTTGATGCATTGGCTATATAGAAAACTTGATAAGAGGTGGCTGTCCTGTTTCATTAGCATAACTGGCCATAGAAGTTGACCATTAGTGGGCATGTTATTAGTTCCGAATTTCCTGTTTTTATTTACGGTAATGGACATGCTTGCTTTGAGACACTGAACTCGGCCAAGCTAAATATGCAGTTAGCATTTATCGCTGTGTAAATTATGTTTTGCAACAGGATCAGAAGCCGTTGGCAGCATATATGTGGATTGAGTTTTTTTAGACATGGTGTTGTAGCTCATTTCTTAGGAGCTTAGCAAAAAGGGGGGGGGCTTTTTGGAACAAACAAAAAAATCCTTTGACATCACGTTTACATTTCAACAAAAATGGCTATGATGAGTTTGTTTCATCTCTAGACCTTTACGACTGGGTCCAAAAATTCTGCAACTCTGATTTTGAGGTGCCTTGAAGGGCAAGTCACACAGACGCGTGCTGGTGAAGGAAGTGTGCCAGGAAGTGGGCGTTTTGCCTGGGCAGGATGTTGTCTAATGATAGTGCGTCTCAACTGAGCTCGGGTTGTGTGTGTTCTGAGCAGGAGCTTTCTCCTTCCGTCATTTTATGGTGAGCACGTACTGCAGAGATACGAAGAACTCTCCACTGTTCCTGCTTATTTGTCGGCAGTGTAGCACTTCTTTCGTGAGTGTGTTTAATGTACGAGTATTTTCCTTTTTCTAAGAACTTCGGAGGCAGGCACATGCTTGTAGTGGCCTTTATATAAATAAAAACCTTTTTTTATATATAACTTATATGTTCATTGAATGATCCAGATGTGGTAAAACCATACGAAGAAGAAATGCTGTTGTATCGCCTGCTTGTTCTTGATGGGTCAAGAAATAGACCATTTAATTTTTATCATAAATGATACACATTAATAGCTCTTGATGCTATAAGCTCTGTGTTAGTTACTGATGTACTGCTTTTCTTCTACTACTACTGCAAATCATTTGCAGAACATCTGCAAACCCAATTTAGTACCACTGTGCTCAGTTTTTAGCTTTTTAGCTGGTAATGCGCCCAACATTTAAATATTTTAGACTTTATTGCTTTCCGCAGGGTGAATTTTTTTGGCTCAGACTAAGAAGTCATTTAAAGTGTGATTATTTTTGTAGGTCCGTGAATTTTTATTTTTAGAACCTGCCAGCAGCTAATTTTATGTTACATATTCGTAGCGCTGCATATTTTGTTAAAGGGACTAACGACTGAATTTAGAGGACTGCAATTTGCTTTGTGCAGTGTAAAGGTTAGTGTCCTAGTTGACCCGGTTTCACTATGGTTACTTTAGAAACACTGCAGAAGTTTTTTGCTGAGAATTGCTTTATCTTTGGATTTACCCTTGTGTATGTGTCCCCTATGCTGGGACTATGATTAATGAGTGGGATAGCGATTGCATGCTGGCAAAAATGAGGAATCAAAAGCTACTATGCCCCCCCCCCCCCCCCCCCCCAAATTACACATTTATGTGGAGGGTGTAAAAAAAATTAAATTACTCTGCTGGCACTCCAGACTGTGATTAGGCAGTTTTAGTACAGCATAACATCCGTTTGCATTTTTCCACATGCATATCTGTTAAGGCACACTAACTTTTGTCTAGCCAATGAAAGTTTAGTGAGGTGTGGTTATCGATAGGACAGATAGTGTAATGAACTGTTTTTTTTCTCAAAAAATCATAAAATTTGGGGTGTGCATTCGGTCTGCGGTGTGAAACATTCAGAAAAATTTTATTTTTTGACCGCCAAAGTAGAGTTTGCTAAGAAAGTGTGCTCTTTACTCAAGTAGATACAGTAATTCAAAACACTGTGGCTTCATCTAATAACAACTCAGAACAATTTATCTCGGTGATGCGAAGGGTGCACTTTTTTTCACGCATATTTCTCTTTGTGTCAGAAGATGCATTGAAGAGAGTGCTTTTTCATCCCTTGGTTTTCAGATAAAAAGTGCATTTCTCCTGCTTTCACTCTTCAGCATCCTATCATCATCCCATTTTTTACTATTTCAGGTTATTTCAGCCCTGGTCAACACTTCTTAGAAATTGGCAAATTCTGGCAGTTACCCATCCTGGCTATGTTGCCTTCCTCACATATGATGAAGTGAAGGCACGTCTGTACAAATACATCAACAAGCCAGGAAGGTAAGAATTACTGCTTCTCCTTGTGTCAGGAAAATGGCGGTGATGGCTGCTCATCTGTCAAGCACGTATCACCATACATTTGCAGTTAAAACTAAAGAATGCAGGTCGCACAACTTAATTATAGACTGCACAAGGCAGTTATCATTTGGTGCTCTCTTGTTTAGTATATTAAGCATGAAATACTTTTTATGTCCTATTACTGGGGCACCGTGGGTGATGTTGGCGGCAGAACAGAGGGAGAACACGAAGGTGAACCGAAACGAACTTGGGGAAACATTCAGTCCGCCTCCTGGTGCCTACATGCTGCGCTGCTGCCAGAGCAGCACATGTGTCAACAACATTGTTTTCCTAGTCCCGTGGCAAGCAAAGCCAGTGCATGGCATGAAGGAGCCTATGCACTGTCCTGCAGCCAGAGCGACGCACGCACAGTTTTCGCAAACGTGGGTGGTGCGAGACTGTAGCGCCTGTTACGTAATCAGCGTGCCTGCAGGCAATACCTTCCACCACCCTCTCTGTTTTCAATGGGTTCCACGCCACACCGTGGGATGGTGACATGGCTCTGCTAAAGACCCGTTTGAGTGACACTGTGGATGGATAGATGGCTGTGGGAGGCCAAGACGAGACCTTAGCTTGCGACGAGTTTGTCTCAAGAATATGCTACACTGGTACTGCAAAGCATTTCATTCTTGTATATGCCCTCAGACCACGTGAGAGAGTGCATATTTTTTTGCTTTTCGATCATATGGTGTAAGCTCTGTGTGTTTTTGCAAAGATGCTGCTCCCAACTTTGTGTACGTGACATCCTTTGTGGAACAGCATCTAAGCATTTGTGTAGGACTTTCTGCAGATTTCACTCAGACTTGCAAGCTCACCGGAGTGATGCAGATGTTGTTTTTCTTGTCAGGCAGTGCTTTGAAAACAAGTGTGAAGTTGCAGCCCCCTCTAAGTGAGAAAACGTCTGCGGTGAAATAAGTCTAGAAAACCCTAGAAAGCAGCAAGCTTCTTCTCAAGTACATTGGCCCAGTGATCCACCATGACTAATACACAGACAGGTGCAGACTTACAACTTACAATGCTGATGTGTTTGGCTTGTCACTTTCCTGCTTCTGGTGTGGCCGTGCCTTGACAAGTCAGTGTGCTCAGCTTTTGGTGTGAAATCTGCTCTGTTGAATTCTTGAACACTTGGATGCATCTTTTTGTTTATTTCATCTATGTGATCAGTGACATGGTGCTGTTGCCCTGCTTTCATGCACAGCTATGTGTTTCGGCTAAGCTGCACGAGGCTGGGTCAGTGGGCCATCGGCTATGTGACAGCAGAAGGAAACATCCTACAGACCATTCCACAAAACAAGTCCCTGTGTCAAGCACTTCTGGATGGCTATCGAGAAGGATTGTGAGTTATTCTTTTCTTCGTAGTCTTTTTTTTTTCTTTTTAAGCACTGTGTCATCAATTGCACAATGTATGTGCCCCCACTTTATGAGTCGTGAGCGACCATACTTTCGTTCTAGCTAGCTCTATAAGTAATCTATTGTGTTCAGTTTTCTGTTTTCAACCATGTGAAAATCGGCTTGTGTAGTTACGATGCTGGGTGAAGCCTAAAATTTTAAACTTTCAGCTCGAACATGATTTTGAATAGCATGGAGACAGCCTCTCCTGGCTCTCAACCAGGTGCAGCTTTCCAAAAGCTTTTTTGCTACCTGGTATAGCACACCATGAAATGGGGACAAAGGATGACCTGTGAAAAAAAATTCAAATATAGATTTGCTCTTAAAGGGGCTCTGAAACGACTTCCAAGGAGAGCACATCAACTCGTTCAATCACTTCATTGTGTTGCCATGAGTTCCTGAACCAAGTAATGCACTTCTACAAGCAGCAGAGAACCCACTATCACGAATTAAAGTTAGCGAGCCCTTTCAACAACTTTTTCATGCTCGCACCCTCCTCCGTCACTCGCTCCTGCGTATACCAGTGCAGAGGTGGCTATTAGTTAGATTCTTTCAGACGTCAGGCAGCTACCATGCCCGTGGCCAGTGAGCTGCGTAGCTCCGGTGGGGTCACGAAGCTTCGCCCCCTGGCATTGGGGCCAGCAGAGGAGCGCTCACCTTGCAGCATGCAAAAGTGACAAGAGGAGGGGAAAGGCGCGAAGACTGCGAAATTCAAATTTTGACTAATGATAACTCAGCTTCTACAAAGCGCATTAAAAGAATTCTTGCTGGAGAATATTCATGAAGCAGCATCCTTTAACATTCCAGGCATACCGCAACTTCACTAGTGCCCCTGTCACACGCAATGTCACATGCGGATTTATGGTGGTTGAGTCATTTAGTTAGTCGTTTTTGTTTTGTTTTTCTTGTGTAGGAAGTAGCTGCAGGCAGGAAATGTTTGCAAAAAACTTAGCCACAATTTTGAAGTTTATTCATTGGTTTGTTGTAGAGGTGACAAACGCGCAGTAAAGCAGGAGCTAAAGGCGTAGCCTGACAGGGGCTCCTGCAGTAACGGCAGACAGGATGCAATTTCACACAAAACTTGCAAGCATATGCCATACATCTTGTATAGACAGCAAACGTTGAGACTGAATGGAAAAGAAAACTAAAAGCGCTAACAAGCATATAAAATACATCTAATACACATAGTGCATGCTCAAACATAAAGTTAAATTATTGTATTCTAACAAAGCAACATTGCTCATTGCTCTACTTCTATGTCACCTCCTGCAGCTGTGATTCTTTTTGTCTGAACCATCAGACGCGCAAAGCACGTACACTATAGGGTGCTGGTTCGTTGACATCATTCAGAAAACTTTCTTAACATAACTGACAGCCTTCAAGGATGGGCAGATCTCTTATGCTGTTTTGCTCTTTTTAATTTTTTGTGCACTTCTTTAGGATTGTTGCTCTAAAGCAGTGGCAATTTCATGCCCGATACTGTCCAAGGCTTCCTATTGTGAGAGACGTGCCTCTCTTGACCAAACAACTTTGAACTTGTTGCTGGCAGCACTGTTGCACACTGATGACGTCTGTTGCAGCTACCTCTACCCTGATGGGCGCAACGTGAATCCAGACCTGAGTTGGGCTGTGCAAGCGACGCCAGAAGACCACATCAAAGTGACACAGGAGCAGTATGAGCTCTACTGCGAAATGGGCTCCACCTTCCAGCTGTGCAAAATCTGTGCCGAGAATGACAAGGATATTCGCATTGAGCCATGTGGGCATCTCCTGTGCACACCGTGCCTAACCTCCTGGCAGGTCAGCCTCCTTCTTTCCCAAATCGTGTTTCCATTTGCATTTCACTGCGGTAGGTGAGTGGCTGTGGTGTTTGGCTGCCGAGCCAGAGTGTGCAGCCGCGGCCATGGTGGCAGCTGCGTTTCAGTGGAGATGAAATTCGAAAATGACTGTGTATTGAGGTTTCGGTGCTCGCTAAATATGCCCAAGTAGTCAAAATTATTCTAGGGCCCTCTGTCATAGTGTGCTTGACCCTTTCAGATGTCATTTTTTTTCTTTGAAAACAAAAATTTTCTGCCTGAATACTATATTCAGATCTCAAGAACGATTATGTGGGGGGGTTTTTGAACCCACAATACCAGCAATTGATTTTTCACAGGGATGTGCAAAAATTTGGTAAAAAGTATCTCTCCCTGTTTGCAAACAATGTGACATCAGTGGGACAGGTGGGCAAAGGGGCGTGCCGAAAGAAAACTGGCTTGGTTGGCAAAAAGCAGCCTTTCTAGTCCTGTCTCCTTGCTGCGTAGAGTGTCGCAGAGCTGTCCAACGATGTGCATTTTCTGCCTGAATTTGTGCTCTGGCAATACTATGGTAAGGTCCAAGTACACAGCACTCATTAGCATCCAGACCCATAAATGGTCGCACCTGGCAAATATATCAAGTGCATGGCAAATGCACTCTTTGGAAGCATTTTCATGTACCAGTAGCAAGCCAGGCACTGAAATCCTCGCAATGGAACAACGTGCTGCCAAAGTGACTAGTTCAGACCTCTGCACCGTATATTGCCCTCTAATGGCACCTCACAATTAAAAGCAACTGCTAATCGCTATTAAAAGGTCCCTGAAAAGGGTGTTTCAGGTTGTCTATAAAATGCTCACATTATGTAGAATACAGGCCAACGAGCGTTCATTCCGTGTACAAGACCTCGGAAGCGAGCCGATAATTTACAATACAATTTTTAAAACACCCGCTTCCGCGCCTAGCGGCGGCCTGCGGTGCTGGGCTTTCGCCCTAAATCCGCGCTTGTTGCATCATGTAGAGCTCGTTACGTTAGCCGTCGGAGGGGCGAGTGTTTAAGTGTGGGCGCTTGTGAGCGAAGACAGCTGTACATGACACATGTGCCGTGCTCGGCTGGGCGACTTGCATTTGAAGTACAAGAAAGCAATTATTTTTTTCGGAAGAGAGACATTTCTTGTTTGTGACATTTAGCCTGCACTCTGCCTGACAATCTCGTGTCAGCATTGCTGGAACATATCAACCCGAGTAAGTGCGGCGTTGGACAACTCGTGCGATAAGCATCGGTATAGCATTGTGCATTGTGTCCAGAATAGCAGGGTAAGGCACGTGTTCTACCATACCATCTAATAATCATGTAGTCTATACAAGAGTGCACTTAAATTACATAAGCAAAACCGCTTTTCTACTCAGCCACAAGAGCGCTGGAGTGCTGTTTTTTATGATTCTGTGTTTAGGATGTGGTTTTCTGCGAGCAACCATGCTGCTAGCAGTCCCTTGCGAGCTGTCTCGTGACAAAACCTAGCTCCTTGGACTGGATATGCTGCACTGGAACAAACTAAACGTGTTGCAGAGATCCCCAGATCTTTGAACACTCAGTCAAGCATGATTCCTGAAGGTTCGTTCGGGGAGACGATGAAACTAAATGCTTGCTTGTTCACTCGGAAATACTTGTGCACACGGGTATACCCAGAAAAAGCAAGCTGCTTACAATCAAATGTATGCCGTGGAATCCGCCAGCATTTGACATCTGTCCCTTTACACGACTCCGAAGCCCCCCCCCTCATTTTTTTGTTGCTTTTTTGGTCTTCAGAAAGTGGAAGAACTACATTACACTGTTCTTCTTAGATTGGTCAACCCCCCAACAGACACTTAATTTTTTTTTGGAAGTGATGGTCATTTAGTACCCATGCTGCCATCTGTCGGCAAACCAAAAAAGTGCTTTGGATGAGCCCTATGTACCTTGAAACTGACAGACTGCCAGAAAACACAGCAAGCTGGACTTCTCATGAGGCAGAAATGGCATTTGGCTTATGACGAGCCTGGCTCACGCTGGGGGTTAATGCATCCCACCATGTCACAACTCATTGGCACCGAAAAAAAATATTGGAAAACGTCACCTCACCAGACCTAATCCACTGTGCCGCGCCCCCAGCAGCGGAATGTTTTGTCAGCTAAGCAAAGCCACGCCCATCGCCTCTCCTCCAACACGTCATTGACGTAGGCTGAGAGATCTATTGATGGAAATAGCAGCATCAAAATGCTAAAACTTGTCAAGTAAACACCCGAAGGATAGTGGAATTAATTTCTCTTTCGAAGATCCACATTATGCTTGAAGTAGGCAAAAAAAAATTGGTATTATTACTGGTGGAAAAATTGCTTACGAATGGAGGATGATGTGCTGCCCGGCTCAATGTTTCGTGAAATATTATTTACTGCATTCGCAATATGATGTCAAAAATCATCTTATTTTTGACATAAGTGATCCCAAATTCACATGAAACAATAAAATTACTCCTAGGCCCAGCACACTGTGCTCAGAAAAAGCTGAGAGTTCGGTTTGTATGTAATCGTGTACACACACATAAAACTTCCTATACTGTGTATCATCTTTTAGTGGTTATCTTGCTAGCAGTGTTGCTTTCTGGCAGATGTTGCAGTGTGGCAAGTTTTTCTGCTAGCTGTAGCAGATTTGGAGCTTATTTAGCCGCAGAAAGGCGTCTTCAATGACTGGCACGTTTAGGGCTATTCTTAGTGGATGATGGAGCCTGTAGTACAGTGTAGATGTTTTTTGTGATTTCTAGCAGATTGAGAAAACAGCTAAGGCTGCGTTAATACAGCCATGCGAAGTCAGAATGCATTCTACAGAGCACACGCTCTGGAAGTGGTGGTGCTAGTGACTTATGTATCAAGCCATTGATTTGGCTGGAGTAAGGTCCCTCCACTCCAAGAAGCTGGCAACATTCCCTCATGCTTGCCAGTTTCCTTGTCAAACCTCATTGCTAGAGCTGGGATTACTGGGTCAAAAATTTTGTCGAAATCTGGACATAATCGGGGGCAGAAAACACTATGAAAGAGGACACTTTTCAGGATGCAAGTGCTTTTAAAGTGTTTTTATTTGCATTTAGCTTGAAAACATGGCGTCTCGGTGATGTTTTCAGCACCGAAACACATCTTTTAGTTTCATGAATTTAATGAAACAGCCAGAAACATTTGTAAGGTCTCCTTGGTTAAACTATGTCATTTCTTCGTGAAGATGTTCTTGAAGTCGAAAAGTCACTTCACTTCTAGAGAGTCTGTTGACAGACCTTCGTTTTACGGCTAAGTGTTAATCTCTATTTTGGTTTCTTGGTGAACGCACCACCTCTAATTCTGAGTCTTTGTCTGGTGACTTGCAAATCTTTTTTTTTTTTTTTCGTGTGGTGTCCACCTGTGTCCACGGAATCCAGAACTTATAACTGGGCCTCTAGCTCGAGTTTTGCAGTTTCCAGTTTTGCAATGGTGCTTGGAGTAAATCAGCACCTCTCAATGCTGTACAGCTCACTGGGAAGTGCATCACTGGTCGAAGCTTCTTGCTGCGACTTTGCAGTAGCAGATGTCGCCTTTAATTTTTTTACGAAGTCTTCTGCGTTTACATAGCTTTCCGCATAATACTTTGTTGCTCTTAGGAATGTGCCTCATTGGGTCACCAGTGGTTGAGGAGGCAAGGGAAGGTTGCTAGTCGATGCAAAAAGTGAATGTCGCTTCGCAGATTTACAGTGCAGTCTCTCCATTCCGAGCACAAGCATATTTACCGTCAATGTATGTCGTGAATCTTTTCTGTGACGTTGTGCAGAGTGCGTGCAATGCAAATGATGTGTTTTACTTTAGGAAATATGGACTTGGACTCTGGAACACCGCTTTCATTCTTGAAGCATGATCAGTTGTTGTGACTATCAGTCCTTCATAATGGACCTTGTCGGGCCGCAATCTCTGGCAAGCATTCATAAATTAACGCTGAATCATCCCACTGTTAGTTTTCCTTACAAAGCTAACACTCAGGATTGCAGGCTGACAAAACTACCCTTTCAGGGCTGGCACAAGTACATTAACAACGAAATGGTGGCATGGACCAGTTGTTTCATCCATTTGGAAGTGAACAGCCGAGTCAGCTACATTCACTCGAACACACTTAGTATTTTCCCTGTAAATTGTTTTGAGGTGCGACTTCATCACAGTAGTCCTGTAAGGGCAGTTCTGTCCATTCCACTTAAAAGTGAAGTTTTTAACTGCTAGATGATTCAGCTTGTGAATGGGAATGTTAGCGCTCACCACTGTTGCCGGGAAACCGTCATTGAATGAGCGCTGGCAACCACAGAGGCTTTGCTCCTTTCGAAAAAAGTCCTGAATGTCTACCTGTTTCCCAAAATCACTAGCTTCTTGTTTTTTCCTCCTGCTAAGTTGTGATCCCACATGCTCTAGGATCTTTTGTCGATCGTACAGTCCCTTGTTGAAGTGAATTAGATACCTCATGCAGTGTCCACAACTCACCTTTCCAAAACTTTTGTTTTGCCATTCTTTCAATTGTGCTTGCAGAGATGCCATACTAACTGCCGTCTTGCAGGGATACACATGCAAGCACAGAAGCAAAGCCTTTCAAAATAAGGCCCTCATTAAAGCCAGGAGAATGAGAGGGGCTCATGCGCCTCACTTCCAGAGCTTCCTGAACACATTTCTTGAGGCATCCGCAATTAATTGCAGGTGGGCAGTTGTGCAGCCTGCCACAAGACAGTCTTCACACAGACAGACAAACAAAGGAACACACAATGGCTAAATGCGGGCGAACGGCCACTATAAGTGCTAGCACGCTAAAAAAGAATGATTTTGTGGTGCAGGTCATGTGTTCAAAGTCTGTCTCTTTCATCCAGGACTCGGAAGGCCAAGGCTGCCCATTCTGCCGGGCCGAAATCAAGGGCACCGAGCAGGTGGTGGTGGACCCCTTTGACCCGACGGGCCGGACAGTGCGCAAAACCGACCTGCAGAACTACAACCACCCAAACAGTTTGGTCGACATCGACGATGACGAGCCTTTTGAGGTAAAAGAACTGCTCACTATCGCCTCGTGACCATGCCCCCCCCCCCCAACATATGTCCCTTCCCCACCCCCCGTGCTGTTTGTTCACAACTGTCCTGTGCCACCGGATGGCCACCTCGCTCGGTCAACGTCTGCTGTGTCCTTTGAGGTGCAAAGGAAGTGCACACCACTACTGCCCACACGCCGTATTTACGCGTCGCTCACGTCCCCTCTGGATCACTACCGTGTCTGATCAGTCACCACCAGAACCATCCCTGGCTTGCTGCACCCTCTAAGAAAGAGAGGTCCCCACAAGCATGGAGGAACTTCCTACCATCTTACTACTGACCGGCTTCTCCACCCTGTTCCTCCTATGCCGTGCGGTTCAATGAGAGAACTACCCGTTATTGCCTAATGTCTGCTATTTCATGCTGCTGGCCAGGTGCACCATTCTTCCCCATTCCTACATTTTTTTTTTCCCGAACCGTGAATGTACTGCACCCTATTCCAATGGCCCCCTTCTGCCTGCGCCAGCGTGTGTGTTTGTGTGTGTGTGTGTGTGCGTGCGTGCACGTGACTGTTGTGTTGACAATGACCAATGACCTACGTTTCACCTTGAAGCGATGGTCCGGATGCCAAAGAACTGTCGGCCAGGATGCCCTTGACATTAGAGCAGATGTGCAGTAGTCACAAAGCGTGTGTCACAAGCCTGCCTTCTTTTGCTTTGCCAGCTTTTTTTTTTTTCTGCATGTTGCAGAAATGGAAGTGACCAATGTGGCAGTGCTGCAGTCATTGTACCACTTGGTTTGGAAGGTAAACATTGTTTAATATGTTTAAATTAATGTGCCACTCAAGGAAAGGCATCTAGATGTAATATATGCAGGATTTATCAAAACAAAATGTGTGGACAATGAGAAGACAGAGAATTTTTTCTTTGCGCTAGTGATGCCTGATGTCCTCCTTAATAAACAGGGTTAAATTATTTAACTTTAGCCACAACAGGTTTTTGCCTGTAGGAATACCATGAAAGGAGGGTAATGAAGACTTTCCCCAACATTCATCTGCCTGCTGCCGCCTTCGCCACTTTTCCATAATGCCTTGTTGTCCTGATATTTTGTTTTTCGCCTTGCATACCAAAAACGTTTTTGCGGTTTGCATTGTGCCAGAGACTTCTGCTTGTGTATTTATTTTTCTTGATTTGGTTCCATGTTGACCATTTTAGCTGACCTATCCACCGAGTGCAATTTGTTTCTTAAACTGCCAGCAGCAAGCTTTACATGTGCTATTGGTCAGCCTGCTTGCCTGCCTGGCGGTGTATACGCATGTTGCACACATGACCGTTCGCGTGCCTATTTTTAATGCATTGTCAAACACGCATTCTGAAGACAGAATCACAAAGAATGCTTTTTATTCTGTATACCTGAGTTGGAGCCTGCTGGACTTTGAGTCATTCACATCCCCTGGCCATTCCCCTTCTCCTAGTTTCTGGCAGCACACTTGACGTGGTTTGGGAATGTATCGGGAACTATACCATGTCTGCTTCAGTGTTGACTGAGGCAGCATTTTGCACGAACTATGTATTTTGCTTTCTTTGTGACAACAGTAGTAGTAGTTATAAAAGCATTCGGGAACTTGTGTAGCACACGAAATGTAGATGTAACTGTTTTTAAAGACTTTCTATTTTTGTCATTTGAGTTACGCTTTGCTTGCTGCGTTTCGTAAAATACTTTTTTTGTGAGCAGAAAAAAGTAGCTGCTCTAGCTTGTACTTGCTCTTTCAATGTTCTTTTTACACGAGATGTGGCGCCATCTGGGGAATGTGTGGAAACTGGTTGGAAACAAATGCACACTGGTCGACGCAGGAGCGATTTGGTTCCGCAAGACTCAAACTGCGCATGCGAAGTGGCAAGTGTGTACTTGACAGCTGCTGCCATCTGTTGCTGGCACCTGTTGCTAACATGAACTGTGCATGTGCAGTGGAGACTGGTGGTTTGTTTTCAACCAGTGGGGCTGGATGAGGAGGCACGCGTGTGCAGAGCGACCGTGTGAAGGAGGAGGACTGTTGAAGTCGCATGTCTCTATTTTTTTTCCCCTTCTTTCTTTCTTTTTTGAAGGAAGCAGAAACATTTACAGCTGCATTAATTCAACAACTGCTACTGTTGAGTGAATATTTTATCGAAACGGAGTGCAGCTAATAAAGGTCACGAAAACGGTAGTTGTAATGCAGTTTCATAGCCTGGCCAAACATAGCCGTAAGAAATTCCTTTATTCTTGATGACTGCCCATTGCCTTCTTTCTGTGTTTTGTACCGATAGCTACATTACGGTAGCATTTCGAGCCTTCAGCGTGGCGGTGGCGGCGCCGCCACGCTGTCACGTGGTGCGGAGCAGCTGCCGACGGCGTGGCTGATCACGTGGTTGGTCACGTGACCAAGTTCCACTCCACCAGCTGTAGCTATCGCGTCACTCCAGAGTTAACCAAAGCTAAACCACCACCAATTTCTTTCTTTTAGGTTATTAAATGATGAAAGTACAGTAAAATCTCTTTGATATGTTCCCAGTTCTTATGATTTCATGGTTCATGCGCTCAAAATCGCAGGCATTAAATATGTCCTATAGAGTTACTGTTTTTCTCCTAGTTAATACGTCCCCAGATAACGTCATTTCCCAGGCCACTTCGGTCAAAATTTCAACAAACTCTGAGCGGTCGTGGCCCAGCGGGTTGGGCGCCCATCTCGGCTTCGGGAGGTGGTTAGTTCGAAACCCACCGCCGGACACTCACTGCTAAAAATGGTTACGAGCGGCCCCCGGCCTGGTGCCCGGCTTTCTTTAGGGGTGTTCACTTGGGAGAAGCTCCGAAAAACCCCGCTGCGCCCCTCGCGGGCCGAGCCCCCAGTTTCGAACGACCTCACAGCCTGCTAAAGGTGGTACCCCTTTGGCCAACGTGGTTCGAACGCGAGCATAGCCTCAATGCGCTGTCCCTGGGCGCGCACGCCCCAGCGCAACGGCATCTCTTCCTCCGTGAGGACAAAGCAGACCTTCAGCAGAGAAGGCAACTCCCTCAGTGCCACAGTGTCTCCGCGATGACGCCTCCCCTCTTGCGAAACGCGCACACCGTCGCCCGCAGATCTCTCGACAGACCTCTCGCCGAACCTTGATCCGCTGGCACACAGCAGCAGCAACAGCAGTCTAGGTGTTGACCGAGATGTGAGACAGGTACTGCCCCATTTCCGTTCCCCAAAAACCAATTTTCAATTTTTTTTTCCTCATTCAGGAGTTACATTTTCAAAATTAAGCAGTTTGAATCATACATTTTCTCAGGCAATACATTTTTTCCAGATCTTTTCTAATGCGAGAGCATTACTTGCTCAAACCCTGCCATCACCAGAAAGGCGGTACAGACAGGCATGGCAGAAACACAGCCCATGAAATAGGCTTTGAGGTGCCCCTCCTCCTCCTTGGAGTGGCTATACAATACCTCCTCAGCGGGATAACAAAGCAGACCATGCTCAAGATGCAAAAGGCTGGCCCCCTCTGCCCCATGCACTGGGCCAGAGGTGATGTGATCAATTCACTATCGTCTATATTCATGTAAACGCATGTAGGGATTACACTAAGGGGAAAGTTCCCGCCGCCAACTTTATGCTTTCTTTCGGAGAGTCAGTTTGCAGGGCTGTGGAGTCTTCATTGAATTGCTCTTGTATGTCATAAGGCGAGATAGGAAAGCATGGCCGGAGGCGGCAGTTCACTGCCGACTAAGTACGGGACCATTGCAACGCAGCAAAACCTGCCAAGCGAGCTGCTGCAAAAAATGACATTCACCTTCCAAGTCATTGACACACTCAGCAACAAGTAATGCTTTTGCATTTAAGAATAGCTTAGGTACCCCATATATATTTTTTTTGCGTATCAGTAAGGTTTTACTCTAGGTATCGGTCTTGCAAGTAGTTTTGCTAGTAATGGCCTGGAATTGTATGTATTGTAGTGGAGATGTTTAGCTGAATGCCTAGAGGTAGAGGAAGAAGAGAAGTGTGGCTGCCCAGCAGACTGTGAGCTGAAAATTGGTTTTGAGGAAAGGAAATGACACAGTAGCTGTCTCACATTTCTCGTGGAGGCCTGAATGCTGTAAGGAAAGATTTAAAGGAAGAAATGAAAGACCCAAGCCAGAAAACCACTGCTGTGTTTCTGAGGGCTACCAGAGTTAAATTTCCCTGTACTTGCAGAAGGTGCCGGTTACCAAGATGTCAGTATAATTTCTCTGAGCATTTCTTCTTTTTTTCTTCCAATTTTGTTTATTATAGTAAATATCAACTAGTTACATTTTCATTGAGTCATTGGTTCCTGATTTGCTAGAAAAATATTGTCCTTATTGTTTTTACGTGTGACTACTTTGCAATCCTACACTGTAGTGTTTTCTTACAATTTGGCCTGCAGTGGCTACAAAAGATACCTTTCCTCATCACTTTTTTGAAAGAGAACGCAGAACGATTTTTTTTTTACCCATGTGTGGCTAACTCAGAGCCAAACTTTAAAATGACTGCTGAACATTGCGCATATATGGTTAGCTGTGGAAAAGTGAATGCATATATTTCTTATACCTTGAGGGCCTATATATAGGCCACATTTGCTCATTGGGCTTGTAGGAACATGAATCCTTGTCATTTTTTTCTGTCTCTTGTATGTAACATCTGGACACAAAAGAGGCAAAAGCTGCTGCAAAGTAACTGACAAAATTCATAAAACTCTTTGTGCGTTGTTGTATGACGGATGGTTTTGTAATTGTCTGGTATCTTGGCTCTGATGTTGCATCAACTATTGTGGTTGGCCAGCTCTTCAATACCAGGCAGTCGCAAAATGTATTTGCGCGAAGACATACAAATGACTTTACAAGTTTATCCCCTTATAGTTATCGCATTAAGAGAGTAGTGGAGGATGCAGTTTTAATGAAAGGCCATTCAGGTTTTGCACCACGTTTATTTCTTTCCGTTGGCTTGCACAAACCTGTGTTCCGTGCCTCTTTTTTTTTTTCCTGGCTTTGCTGGTGAGCAAGCCTGCAAACCTCTGTTTATCAGGAGCTTTTAAAAGTAAAAATTAAAAAAAAAGAAGGAAAGAAAGTTTGCAGTTATTTTTGTTTCCTGTATAAATGATAGCACGAAAAACGAAAAATTTGCTTTGAAGGGTAGGTTTATAGGGAGTGTTGAGTGTGCGGATTATTAGCCTTCCCATTTTCGTCGCTGTTACACATTATGTCTGAGTTCAAATGGTACTGTTGGACAAACCCTGGATGATAACTACCTTATCATGTGTGCTTTCTATGCTTTTTTATTTTTTGGCACTTTCTGTTCTGAGATATACAGTGTGTATTTTCCTAAGGGCACTGCCTGTATGTATTCTTGCCGCACTGGTGCTTTATTTATCTTGCTACAACTGCCATAGTGATATTTGGCTGCAAGTAGTGTCATTGTTCCTTCTTTCTTTCTTTTTCCAATCTGAGTTCTCAAATGCAACAGCATGCTGGTATGAACACTGGGTTATGTATGCATGTCATTCTAATAATTTATGTCACTTGTACATACAGTGAGAGAGGACGAATGCGTTGCTTGCTTGCATGTCTGTATATGTTTTCTTAACTTGTACACTTATGATTGCATGGACTGCTTGAGCCGCTTGTGTTTTTTAGTTTGAAACAATGTGTGAAGATAGCTTATTACGGTTAATGTCACACGCGATGAGATAAAGGGAACATGCACTCAGTGTCAGAGTCAGCCAGCAAAGTCTGTTGCGGTTTGTTGAAAACTTAAATAAATGCCTGGTGTTTCTTTTGTTTTTTATCTGATGCTGAAAGTTTTAGTCCAAATAACATAATTTCCCAAAGCTATTCTCAGTTCTTGTGTTCACTGTAACTGCCTTCCAAAGTGTGTAATAAACATTCTAGTTTCTTTGGGAGCATGATGCCATGGAAACTGTGTTTTTCTTTTGTTCCCTTTGTGGACGTAAAAGTAGCAGCCTCGCTGCTATGCTTGAGGTGTGCGAACAGGGGCATTTATTTGGTTAGAAACTGCCTAACGTGTAGAATAAGTACATTGATAGAGGCTCACCAGTTAACCCCGTATTGTTAAGACAGCCCCCCTTTTTATGGGTAGGTCACATTTGTTATATGATAGTCAGCGCCTGACAACTGGTTAACACTAAGATGGCCTACCACTTTGTTTTTTACTTTCGTTACAAAACAGGACGATGTTTTTGAAATATAACCCCTTAAGGTACGAAGGAAATACATATCCCTGATTTTCATGATATGTTACGGTGAGTGGCGTTGTCCCTGTCGCTGCGACTACTGCTGTTTGCGATAGCTACACGCTAGATTGGTCATATATCGCGCTTTAGTTAACAACAGTTCTACCGAAAGCACGCCAAAGGAGGAATAAGCTGCCAAGGGAGGCGTGCCATTCTTCTTCAATTACATAAATGCTACTTAGGACAGAAATCTTGCTTGGTTTGTCATTTTTTCACTAGTATATATCACTAAACAAGTAAGAGACCAGCACACATTGAACGTGAATGGATATTTATGGCAGAAATTTTTAAGGCTCAACACATGTCCTGGGACAATGGGACATGTGTGTCCCGGAGCATATCTTGTCCTGTGTGCAATAGGAATTTTTTCTGTGTTTTGCTCTCTATTTGGGGCCAAAACAAAGGGGGAAAGCCACTGGGTTAGTTCTCTCATTGTCAGATTTCTTGAATACTTGAAGGGGATAAGGTGTGAGAAAGTAAATCACAAATAACTGAACAAGCAGCAGGTTGAGTAGAAACATGGACGAAAGAAAAACGCACACTGACAAAGATACAGCTCACATCCTTGTCGTGTGTTTTTCTTTCGTCCGTGTTTTTGTAGTGCTGCAGATTGTTCAATTCAGTATGAACCCACTCGGCCAACAAACTCTTCTGCTTCTACAAATAATTATCAGCATTTCTAGATTAGAAAATAAAAGGGCAAAAGAATTTTTTCTCGTACTATTCACTCTTAACTAGGAAAAGTTAGCTCATACAAGGAGAGCCCAGCCTAATAAGCTGATCTACACTGGGTGGTGAATTCGTTGATACCGTCACAAGCTGACAATGTATGCGGCAGTACTTCTACAAGTCTCGCAATCTCAAGTAAATGGAGCATGTGCAAGTCTACTGAATAAAGAATTGGGGAAATACGATTCATTTCATCGTAACATGGAAAATTGAGAAACTTTGACAAAACAATGATAATCCTTCATGCGAAAAAAAAAGCAAAGAATTCAAGTGTTCACAATGAACACCAAAAATTGTGTGCCAGATTTTCAAAAAAGTCATTCTAATTTTAATCATTGGCTGTGGGTGTGCGAGAGTAACTGGCGTAGTCGAACAAATCTTTATTGGGGACCATTCGCTTATTAATCTGTATCTACCGTTATATCCACACAATTTTATTAGGAAACGTGCACACGTGAGGTGTCTACCCTTTTATTTTCCTTTCAGTTAAAGCATGAAGTGTGCATGCAGTCTTGCTCATGTTTTCTGTATTTTGAAATTCGTTGCTTTGAAGTGTTTGGATTGCTGCTCCAGTTACACCAAACTGCATCGTTGCACCAAGCCTGCTACACATCGCACGACAAATAGATTTTTTATGATATTATGCCCATGCTACAGCAGCTGAATACAATTCCTATAACGAATAGGAGTTTCAGTGAACGCCAGTTTGACTGAGACTCCTGTGCAAAATTCACATTTTTATACAAAATATGCAAAATCGGAATGATATTGACATCTGGAAGGTAGTCCCCTGAGGTGGGAATAGTTATCAAACAACTACGTATAACTGATAATAAATTACATTTGTGGTAAGATTGTTTACCACGACAAGATTTTTATTGAAGGGGGTATTCACCTGCACCATTCATCCTAGTTGTGTGCAGGCCCTGCTCGTTGCGGAAGAAATACCATGCCTGTGCACATAGTCTTAACAAGCATTGTGTTCTTTGCTGCCATTGGCTGCACTAGCCATTCTCGGATGAAGAAGTAGAAGATTTGAGAGCAACAAACCGGGCCTTGAAGTGTGACTGAATGAGTGCCAGAATGCGCACTGAAATGCAAGTGGGCCTGGGCACTGCTGACGTGTGTTGCCATACTAACTGTCCAACAGCTGTCATGGCAACAGCACCAACCGTGCGCCCCAGTGCGCAACAGTGTTGCACTTAAGCAACACTGGTGACATCACATGAGTACCCCATATGATGATTAAAATGCTGTAGCTCCAACACATTGTGTGAACTATTGAAGGCACATTTTCTTAGAGCAATGTGATCTTCGAATCATGCTCCAAATTGTGGCTACGAATGTGTGCATGCATGCAGTGCTTGTGTGCGAGCAAGAGAGACCATGTCATCTTAGCTTTAGCAAAGAAACCGCGCTCTAAAATTTGTTGAAATAAATGAGCACTAGGTATCCCAGACTGATATTTTTCCCCTCCACCAAATGGGTTGACTAAAAGTCAACCCATATGGTGGAGGGAAAATGTTAGTCCATGCTACTTAGTGTTGATTTGCTTCAACAAATTTATTTCAGATCATTTTTTGGTCTTATTGTCAGTGCAGCCAACAAAGCGCAATAGAAGTCGATGCAGATTACGCTGCTGCACAAGCACTTGCCTCAGCCTCATGTCAGCAACTGTAACGTGAAGTGAGCATGCGAATCCAGTGTGTCAGCAGATTTCCATAAATCTTTTTTGTCAACAACAAAGTTAGTAGTTCACCAAATATACTGGTAAAACTCGTTATAACAAACTGTCCGTAATAGTTTAGCCCCTCACTTGAAATAATACTGAGCGTATTTCTGTACGTTTTCAAGTTATGTGGACTCATATTTGGGTAACATTGCTATACAGCTAGGTATGTAGGGAACAAGCACAATGTAGGGATCTTGATCCTGTTCTTTTTTAGATCCTCAGCACTGTTATTTATTTCTGGACCAATGGTTCTCATATCTGAGTCCTGTGAGGACATATCCGGGATCCTTAAAGGTCTACATTTCTTGGCTGGATGTGTTCATTCAAATTTGGCCCTACATGCCTCGTCTGTTCCGGGGCATGATTGTTTCAAGAGGCCCCACCAAGGTAAGGGAAACGTAGCAGATGGCAGCGAAGTGATGGGTGGGAATACAAGATTAGGCAGTCTGCTGGGATTTAGTGATCATGGCTGACACAGGACCGTGATCAGCAGAGACCCAAGGGAGAGGCTGTCTTGCAGTTGAGCTGACATGGTATTGGTGGTGTTATTTTAAGGGCCATTATTTGCCATTCTAGTGTAGCACTGTGGAACCTCAATGTATGTATCAACTTGTGGAATTGCATGGTAAATTGTGTGTATGTCCAGAAAACAAATGTTTTCATGTTCAGATTTAGCCGCACAACCTATCCTTTGTCGTCGCAAAGCTCCTAACTTGTTCACACTCGGGCTCCTCGGTCACCTCCACTATTGCTGAAAGAGTCTCTAACACATCCATAACAGAGAAATGGTGCTTGAAATAATTGGAGAACTGCTAAAAGCTAATCTCCTGGTGTGTGCTGTACGTTGCTTAGATTGTATGATTTTGAGCGCTTTTACTTTCATAATGTTTTGGTGGCATGCTAATGTCTTTACGTAAATATCTAGCTGTAACTCTCAATAAGGCATACATGTAAGCATGGTACGGCACAGTGACTTACTAATGGTCCGGCATTGGCTTAGTGAGTCGTCTTTAGTGTTTTGCACAGGGCAGTCATGGGAACCAAGGGACCACTTTTTCAGTTGCAGCAACCTCCCACCTTCACATGGTGTCCTGTTGATAAAAGCTGAATAACCTTTTTTGACAAAACTGATTTGATTTCTGCTGATAAAACTACCGGGGCTTCTAAATCTTGTACTCCAAGCAACAGGAGCAGCTGGCCCAACTAGAACTGCAGAAAAGTGGTTTAGTCTACTGTTATGTCAGTCTGCTGTACTATCACCTAGCCTTTCAGGTACTTAATGCACTTTGCACAGTTGAAAACGTTTGAGAACGAGTGATGAAGCAGTGTGGTGAAAGAAGCAGTAGTTGAATTTTTAGTAACAAGGATACTGCCCTTATGGGCTACATTTTTATTAGTAAAAGAATATTGCATGCATCGAATTGTAATGGTTCTGGTTTTAGGACCCCAACACTTGGACGTCCTCTTTACAAGCCCTGGCCCTGTCGCCACGAAGTGAAACAGCAGATGGGAGCAGGGTGAGTGTTTGTGCTTGGCTTGGCTTGATGGCAAAAACTGTGTTTGTTGGGGAACAGGCAGCTTTCAGAAGCTGTTCCTTATAACAGCACAATTGTGCGGATGTAGAGATGTAGCACATACTCACGTTATTGCAGAATACTCTTGTACTGCTGCAATGTAGCGCAATCCTACAAGACATATAACCACAGGTTTGTTGACCCAAAGGTACAATTTTTTAATAAATACAATTTTCAATCTGTCCGGAAAAATACTTCTTGCTCCCGCACCAAATCTTCGCTTGATCTCACTACACATCGAGCTGACAAAAGTTAGTTACGATTGAAGCCTGTGCAGTTGGGTTCCATCTAAAAATAGATAGTATGAGGTTCAAGCAGAGTGTCAAATTTCTGATGTTGAGCCGGTCGTGTTTTTTTTTTCCTGGACATGATTTTCAACAGCTGTGGTACAGCTTAAAATAGCACTTCAAACAGAGCCATAATGCAGTTACTGGTTGGGCGAGCAAGAGATTTTGTGACTATGGTTTAGGACTTGACATAGGTGTTATAAATGCGTAGATTGTTGTTTTTAGATGTCTAGACAAATTTAAACCATGGTGATATGTAGCATGTACAGCGCAAATAGCCTATACTGCTCATCTTTTATGCATCTGAAAACCATCTGTGCCTAAGTGTGCTGAAGTTAAATAGGATGCTTCCTTATGTAAGAGTCCTTGGTTAAAATATATATTAATTTCTGAACTGGGTGCCATGGCGAGGCCAGTACCTCGGCACCTAGTTAAAAGTGGTTAGATTTACATTTTAATTCAAGTAGATTTGCCGCAGATTGCTGCACATTAACGGTGAAATTTCTACAGTGGCATGCCACTGTTCAATATTGGTACACATTGCGCATTTTCTAGGTTCATGAAGTTTCGAAATAGCTTTTAGCCCATATGTCTCACCCGTTCACATTTGAACTAGTCTGCATTTTTGCATTTTGCTTCTGCTTTTCAGTCCTGCAGTCGTTCACCTCTGGTGTCACCACATTCATCTCCCATGGTGACTCGTCGTATAGCGACCACAGCACCACCTCCAGTGCCACCACGCAGGGCGTCACCCACTAATACTCCTGGGCAGTCACCTGGCACATCACCTAGGTAACATTAACAAAGTCATAATTCTCTTAACACTGCTATGTGATCATAAAAGTCTCCATCCTTTGATTGATGGCACGGTACAATTTGAACATGTTTGAATCAGCCGAATTCTTTTTAGTAAAACTAAGAATTGAGCAACACCCTGCTTATAGCCTTTGGATGCGAGTCTTTTATATGTATGATATGCTTTATTGTGACAGGGGTCTGTCAGGCTTGTTGGCATTGTATGGAAATTGTGAGGGAGTTATGAATAAAAGTCAATTGGAAATAGTGCTTCGTATGTTTACATGTTTCTTTCATGCCTCTTATTTTTCTGCACTAGTTAGCATGCCTGGTCTAAAAGCCAAGATGTTATGTTGCTTGAATGGGTAAGGTCCCACACAGTACACTGCGAATCCTTGATGGTCCTGTCAGATACGCTGAAAAGTGAGGAGACCAATTATGTATTCAGTGCAGATGGCAGAAACTAGGAAGCCAGATGCGTTCCTGCAAAATTTTGCTCATTTGATTTTGACAATGGGCATTATGGCCTTGAGGCATTTTGCACAAGCTCATGCACGAAGATTTTGTTTATTGCCAATTGATGGCAGAAGCTATGTCAGAAGTACTCAGTACATGTCACCTGTTTAAATGAATGTAAAGTTGAGGAGAAAGAAAAGCCGGCTATAAAATGTTCGCTGTGTGGTAGTTTGACTGCACTGTCAACTTTTCAATGCCACCGTGATTCTTTATTATTTATATATGGAAAAAGCTCGCAGCGCCTACACAGCATTACTGCAGGAGATGCAAAGCTTTATAAAATAAATCCATGGTATTCAGGCTTGCCACATCCCGTGGTAGTGAATTTCATTCACTAGTGGTCTGCTCAAAGCAAGAAAGGTGAAAAATGTTTGTCATAACCCTATATGATTGCACCTTGCAAGAGTGATCAACATGAGACGTGAGGTGAAAGTTCAAAAGAGTACACAATGCAAGAATCAGTTTTGACCAACAGACAAAAGGTTTAGAACTTTAGATCATGCCAGTTTTGGGTTTCGTGCGTAGAATGTGTAGGCAAATTTTATTCACGCTTTGAGAGTGAATTTTCGCCCAAATTCAGTTTGAAATTCAGTTTGAACAACTGCTCACAACAGGCACTTGACTGACTTGCATCTGCAGGCACCAAACCTTGTTCAGGCCTGGGACGGACGAGTACATAAACGGCGGGGCACTTTCTCGAACATCCAGTACACCTCAAAGTTCACCTGAGAATTCTGGTAAGTAAGGATTCAAGATCGCCAGTATAGTAACAAAAATTGCCAGACTGACTTTTTGAAGCCAAGCATTGCACTGGGATCAGCATTTGTTGGGATAGTGCATTATTTGCCTAGTTGAGGGCACACAGATAAGCAGTACTGGTTAATACAAAGGCTCATTCGTGAAACAGGGCCTAAGAAAAAAAACAGCTGACATGTTAAACTTTTTTGAATTTGTTTCCCCTCCCCTCTTTTTTTTATCATCCACATCTTATCTCATCTTTCTTTATATAGTGGAATCTTGCCAGGTGTTCTGTTCTTATCTTTTAAAGCACTAAATATACCTTCCATAAGATTCATAAGCTAGGCTGACATGAGTGATCTCTCACACAGGCTATTCATTGCCATAACATTGACATACTTATACTAGGCACTGTGTCCTTCTCCTTTTTCTTTCTGGTGAAAGCAAAATGCAGCTTGCAAATATCAGAAACATTTGCATCAGCAGCAGCAGCACAGCTCACACTTTGTTGCGTTGTGTCCAGGGACAAGTGTGACCTACTCGGAGGTGCAGCACGACGCTGGGGGCCTGTTTGCCAGGAGCTCGTGCTCTGGCTCAAGCTCCAACCCCGGCTCGGCTTCCAGCTCCAGCTCTGGCTGCTGTCTGGGGCCCAGGCCTTCTTCCTCATTTCCCCCAACCATCGTCACATTGGCACCATCGCCACCCAACACCAATGGCACGTGGCCTGGCGGCGGCTGTGGCAGCAGCATGGCCCTGCAGCGAGCACCTTCCCCACTGCCAGCACCCAGTGTCCACTATGCTGAACTGGCCGATCTGTTCGAAGAACCCAGCTATGCCAACACAGAGCTCAGTGCTGGGCATGGTTAGTAGCTAACCGCAGAACTATTGAAAGCCTCTTCGACCAAGTACTGTATTTACTTGCTAAATGAATCATTTTTTCTTAAACAAAAAGTGGTGCTAGTTTTTGGCAAGTGCGTTAATTATGAGGTTGACTCTGGTTGATTAAAATTACTCAAATTTAGAATAATTAATGCTGGCGGTGCACTTATTATGTGATTGTGTTAGTTACGCAAGTTAATACGGTAGCGCAGTGAATGCTGCTGAGATGAGAGGATGCGAAGCTTAAGCCACTTTGTATGCTGCTTACTGGGGTTGTGCCAGGTACAAGCTGTCAGGACCATCTCTGCTCTTGCCAGAAAGTTATCCTGCCATACTGAGAAGACAATGCTCCACACTAAGCATTGTCACTGAGCATAGTGCACAGAATAGTGGTACCATCTCTTAATATATACCATCATACTGACAGATCAGATGATTTTGTTCCCGCTTGTTCTCCCTGATACGCTAAGAACACGCTAAGAACCAGTGTCATTTTACTTCCTAAAACTGAATTCAGAATGTTCGCATTGTGTGAAGGCATAAAAGGGCGAAAGTATAGGGTTCTAGTTTGCTATTTCTTAGCAACAGAGTCTTCTTGTGACGAAAAGACTGTTAAGTCTGCGAAGGGTACTCTACCAGTCTAGCATAATGTCTTGATTCCCTTACTCTTTCTCTTCAGATGTCCCTTTAAGAAACGCTAGCAGAATTGGATGAAAAAGATATAAGTTTGGAAGTAGCCCTTCCCGTTATTGTGTGCAAAAGGAAGCAACCTGCAAATAGGTGAATGCGGCAATGTGGCAAATAGGCCGCATTTTCTAGCTGCCAAAACTGCCTAATGGATATGCTCGTGCTACTGTAAGTTTATTTTGTTATCAGAGGGCCTTAAAATTTTATCATTCGTACGCATTGTCTCAAAAATGTTTTTGTCAGTGTAGAATGCAGCAGCTTGCCATGACAGTTATTTAGGTTGCCAGTGCCCGTTTTCAATGAGTTGTATGCATTTTTTGTCTCTGGCCTTCACAGATTGTAAGTTAAGGTCTAGAAAGGCCAAAAATTTCCTTTTCCCAACTCATTCCACTGATATTTTGAATCATAAATTAGTTGCTTTTTCTTTACTTTTTATCAGTTTATACTCCTGCATGCTCAGACAGCAGACAAGGGCAGTAATGCGAAGCACAAATGCACTTCTTCGGAGCTACATTCTATGTAGACAAAAGGCAGTTCTCTTTTGATTTCAGCATAAATTTTTCTGTTCTAGGAACATATCTCCTTCAGGTGTTATTATCTAATTTGGAGGTAATTTTAAAATTTTCATATTTGTGTAAGGCATGCATTCCAAGATGACAGAAAAAACTCCCATCCTTCCAGGTGATTAATTATGCAATGTCTGTTAGGTCCTCATTTGTCCACACCGTGAATTATTACAACTATGTGGGTCTTATTTATATGTCTTTTGTCTTATTCCTGTCGCAAAAAGTCAGTGTGTAAACAAATCAGCACATTTTAGGTCTTTTAAAATTCTTGTGCTTGCAGAACAAGCAAATGAAAACACGCTTAGCGGCGCTGTACCGGAGTTACTGTGAAACCTGATGTCCCTCTTAAAATCTATTTTCTGACGATATTTTGCATTCATGTCTTGAGGCAGTTCTGCGCAAGCTTTTGCGTATTTCAGCATGTTTTTGTTGCATTCATATCTGTGGGCCTTGAATATGAAGCTTTAAAGGGTGTTCATGTCACATTCACTAATGTGGACACGGTGCCTGAAGGAGATAGTACTGTACCCGTCACACATTTTCTTGCTGTATCTAGAATAAGTGTGCCATGCATCCTCTTACGCTGTACACTGTTCTCTTTTTCTTTTTTTCCTTTTTTAGCAGCTGCTATTCCCATTCCTCGACAAACAGAGCCATCCCCCTTGGACTCTCCACTGTGTTCACCTCTACCTGGATCAGCAAATGGATCTGTGGGGACTAGCCAAAAAATTGAGAAGAGGTAGGCTGCTTTCAAAGCCATTGTAGCAGTACTGCCATGGTGTTTAAACATTTTGTTTTTATGTGCTAGCAAGTATTGGTGGTCACAAAACAAGCTTATATCTAGTTTCAAGGAAAGCAGCACAAAAAACGAAACTCTGAAGTTAAAGCATACAGGTGCTTGCTTCCAACTGATTTTATTTGAGAAACCAAGAGAGAGAGAGAGGAGCCAATTTGCTTTGGAAGCATACTAAGCACTCAGGAAGTCCATAGCTTTGTGCACCAAAGCGAGTTGGTCATCCTATTGGTGCAATGGCAGCCAGGCACAACAGAATGGAGGAGGGGTTGGGGGAAGTGGTGTGACCTGGTGGCGATGGGGCAGTGTCAGAGCCAGTGCTCAACACTGGCATTCAGGGAGGAGCAGTTGGAGCAGCAGGGCTCGATGTGGGATCCATAGAGGTGCAGTTTATCAGGGCTGTAGAGGGTGTTGGTTTGAATTCTTCGGAGTACTTGTGACGGTGGGGCGGTAAGATGGGGATAGGGTGGGGGTAACTGAGTCATGTCGTGCCAGAGCTGTGAATAGCTTTCAGTGATGGTGCATTTAGAGAACCATGCCTTGACGTTTAGCAGGGGGCTGACCGAGAGTTGTGAAGTTCATGGGTAAGCTGATGAGCGAACTCATTTCCAGCAATCTCTGCATGACCAGGGAGCCACCTAAGAATGACAGAAGCAGTTCGTAGCATGAGAAGAGTGTCTACGAGGTCTCCCGTTAAGTTGTGAATGACGGTGGGGTTCTGTATGGAGCATAGAGTTCCCTGGGAATCTGTGTAGAGAGAGTAATTATTCGTGTGTGGTAGTTGTTTAAAGGTTTGTGTAGCGTGTGCGATGGGAGTAATCTGGTGCTGACGTTAGGGAGATTCCTGTATGGGCTCCAAGTGTGCATGCTGGAGGGGGTGGGGGAGCTGGGAGAATTAGTGACATACAAGACAGTGCCAGTTGAGGGGGTGCGGGAAACATCGGTGTGCATGGCAAATGGGGGTTGTGATGAAGCACATGTGCCTGTCACCTTCCTTAATTGATTCCAAGGGCCACGCGCTGGTGAATCAGAGCTATTCCGATGCAAGATAGGAGCGGGGGAAGCGAGGGTGTGGAGAACAAAGTCTATGGGCTAGATGCCAGCCTCTTTTAGTACCCTACCTTAGGGTGCCAGATAATCAAGCGACCTTGCGGTTCCGGTGAAGATGTATGAGGGAGTTGACAGGAAATAAAAGTCCTTTATCATAGAGGCGTTGATTAGAAGTGTGTACAGAGAGTTTGGAGTTGTTGCCGAGGAGAATCTGGTCTGTTGGTGTGAGGAGAGTATAAGCAGGGGATATAATAAAGAATTTTGTTTATGGCTAATGTGTGCACTATTGGGTGGCATGTTTCTCTTGCACTCCATCCAGCTTGCGGTTTTACAACCCTACGGACGAGATATGGGACAGAGCAGCAGGTCCTGATGGCATTGCTGACTGCCAGTGCAGTCAAACTGCTGTGCAGTTTGATTTCTGCCAAAGGATAGGCTGGTGATTGATATGAGCGGAGATGACAGAATTTACTGAGCATTGGTAGGAGGTGTGGGAAGAAGCAGAAGTTCGGATTTTCCAGGCACACATGCTTGGTTTCTCAAATGAAATTAGTTGGTAATCATTGTCAAGTGTTTCTAATCACTTCATTTTGGTTCAGACATCTAAGCTGCATGCATACTTAGTGTTTTTTTTTTTCCCTGTAGGCTACGAGCTTTGAGGCCGCTTGGTACAAGCGCACTAGAGAATAAGGAAAACGACCGTGTGAGCTACGAGAACTTGCACATGGACTACATATCGGAGCTCACCTCAGAAGGCTACGCACAGGACGCCGTAATTCGTGCTCTAGGCATTGCACGAAACGACTTGCAAATGGCCCGGGACATTCTGCACGAGTTTGCTGGCAAGAACAAGTGAACTTCTAAACAAGTCGTTACTCTAGCATCAGACCTCAAATACAGGGGCACACTGGCATCTTCATTGCTCGTTTGACTTAAAGGCGCAAAGACTGATGTGTTTGATTTTGTGCACATTGATGGATAACAGAGCGGTTATTGTCGGTGTGGTTGTGTTGTTAACCAGCGCGCAAGCCAAGCCAAAGGTGTGCTGGGATGTGCAGCGCGAAATACAGGTGGATGCGAAAGGGGTCGTTTTCTTTTTTCTTCTTTTTCCCGAGATCCTGAGATATACTTCTATTTTTTCAGAACCTTGAACCAAACGTCCAGTCACTGCGGGTATATATTAGTGCAAATGTGTGTTCATTTCAGCTGCCGGAGTGGGCTCTGCAATTTCTCAGCCACAGAGAGCTTGGAAGCTGAAAATGGTGTATACGGCAGCTGCTCATAGCTCTGTTCTTTTTTTTTTCTCTCTCTCTCTATTTCTCTAGAAGGGCAAGGCGCAGTTATGCAAGTTCAGTACTCGACCTGCGCACCTCGTTCTTCTAAATGTAGTATTAACTTCGTTTTAACAGGACTGCTGCGTTATGCACTGCGGAGCGAACCCGATGATTTTTCAAGGTTCAAAGCTCTGAGCGTGAAGTTTGCATGCTAGTCAATTTTAGACAATGCAAAGTACAGAAGCAGAGCTTTTTCTTTGCATATTCTTTTTGTGATCATTTTACATAGTGAAGGCCACGAGGCTCATCTTGGTTTTATGTGCATGTACAGCATTTATACATAACTGTTATCATATCACATTCATATTGAATGGTTTTAATTCAAGCATTAGCAGTGTATCGCTACTAGACGCTCTGCTCGAGGTACGATCAACACACAGTGCGTAGCCGTAACAAATGCCTGACTTGTACCATGGGCACCTTGCATCGTACTTCAGGCACTGTGTGCATACATGTCTTTATGGATACTGTGATTTGAGCCATGCATATAACTTATTCCAAGTGTGCGCACGATATGATTGCATTGGCATGTGCCCATTGTGCAGTGATGCTGTCTTCTTTGTGTTTAAGCTTCTCTCTTTTCTTGTAACTTTTTGTTGTTTCTTTTCTCATTCTGCAGTCACACTGGTGATTTTATACTTACGTTCCTTTGTATTGGATGTGCACATTTGTCACATGACATAACCACTCGAGTTCAAACTGTTTCGTGCACATGTCAATACACAACAAAAATTTATATTATGTTTTAAGGGGAGCATTAACTATTATACATGTGAAATTTATTTTATGTGCTCCTTGTTTTTGCTTTGGTTAATCTGCAATTGGTGAAAATTGTTCTCTTATTGCCTTGTGCGAGTACCCATTCGCTATCAAAATCTGTCTAATTTTAGTATGCTAACTTGTCGCTTTGGGTAAATATAATTGATCTGGATAACCACTATATGAACTAGCATAACTGGGAAAGAAAATGATCAATGCTAAATTTTTTTATTCAGTCTCTATCACTGTTTCACATTTGTGTCTGATTTGGAAAGGGGAAAAACATGTAGGCATACTTGCTTTTGTGTACGTGTTGGTAATAATAGACGAGTTTTAGAGAAGAGAACGCATAGGTAAAGCCTTTATGTCAAGCATCAAAGGCTCTGTTGTATCTGTTACTGCAATGGGCTCATTCATGGAGCCTGTATCCCTCTAGAACATATAACCACATGACATGTTGTACAGGAAACACGTGGCAGTTAGCTTTGACAGCAACTGCACTCTCCAAAAAAAAAAAGGAATGATGATTGAGGTATAAGTACAATTTTCATGCCCATAAGATCATCCGTTGACATCATGCACATCATGTCACTCTGATACACTTCTCGAGTGGCATTTGAGATTTTGTCCTTCATCTTCTATTCAGTGTGAAATCTAACTCTTTGTCTCGTAACACATTGTACATGTGTGTGCATGTGTCTGTATGTGCAGCCTACAAGATCCTGAAAAGTATGACATTTGTGTAATGTGTAATGTAAAGCTGGCTCTCTTGAAAGCAAGGTGCCTGCCAAAAAAAAAAAAAGAGAGAAAGACCGTCTGATTTGAACACCAAAACGTGATGACACCAGCTTTGGCTCTGTCTTCTGCAGTGCTTGGGTTCTTACCGGCAGTGAAATTTAACTATGGCTTTCTACAGCATAGATAGCTCATCATGAGACCATATTTATGATCTGTTAGCTTTGTCTTTGTTGTTTAACAAGCTTCCTCTCCTTTGCCATGAAGTCCTTCTCAGATATGAAGTGTGTAGTCAGAGGCTTATGATATTGATCACTTCCTTCTTATTGTTTGTTAGAGGAATACTGACATCAAAATTTTAGCTTTTGCTTTTTTTTTTTCCCATGCTTATAATGCTAAAAATGTCACTGCTGTTTGTAATGTAAAATTCTGCAAACAATGATTTTCAAGCGCTCTTTTATTGATCAGCTTTCAATTTTTCATTTCCCTGAGACAGGCACCCAATGCAACATCACAAGCCTGGTGTAAATTACAAAGTCTCAGAAAACTGGCATTTCTGCTCTTGTCTTGTACCATCACTGGGTTCAACAATTATAGAAACCGAGCTCATGTTGTATAAAAAAGGCAGTATAAATTATTTGTTGTGCATTGACAGATTTAGTGTTAAAGGAGTAGAGACATCAAATTTTAGTTGTGTTTTCTCTCTTTAGAATGATGCACAGCACATTATAAAACACAGAGCCACATGGATTGCACCAACAAGTGGTAAATAATTTATAATTGAACTTTTTTCTTTTATGCTGTTTCGGTTTCAGCAGCCAAATGACGGTTGTGACCTACAAGACGCATCCAGGTCGCATGCGGCATACAAAACTCCAGTATAGTTGCTGCTTTCTTCGTTTTAATTCACATCAACTATTACGCAAGCCTGCTCAACAGTTGGAATGGCAGAAAATTGATAAGTAGTGGTGATATCACAGTTTTTTGCATGCCTCACATGACCTGAACAAGTCTTGTACGTTACAGCTGCTGTTCATCTTTTAACACTGTTGCGTCAACCAACACGAGGCCAGTATGAAGGAAGCAATGGCTGATTTATTGGCAGTAGTGCCAGGTAACGATGTGCTGCCTTTAGGCAGCCAGAAGGCTTGCGAGAGGCAGGAGCCAAACCGGGATGCTTTCTGGTGTAGTCATGATCGGCGGCCGGTGCCGCCTGTGCTGTGTGAGACCAGTGCAGCAAAATCAAAACGGCACGAGAAAAAAATTCAGTTATAAATCATTCAGCTGCCGTAGGTGCATTCTATGTCATGACTCATGTATACTATTGTCCAGTGTATCACTCCAAAGAAAGAAAATGCACCCAAAAATATGACGTCTCTACTCGTTTATGATTTTGACAACTTATTGCATATGGAGCTAGGCAGGAAGACTATAAAAACTTTGGTGTCTATACCTTAGTTGTTCTGAGGTAAGAGCTGTGTCACACAGCTTGTATGCTGACAAGGCAGCATAGCCTTATCAGCCTTATCAGGCTGTGATAGGGTATGTGCTTATTGGCATGCAGATACTATGCCACAGCTTTAACCTGTGCTGTGCATGGAAGAGTGGGCCAGTGCACGTGTGCTTGCTTATCACAGGGCTTGCCTGAGGGTTATGTGCACTGAGATGCCCATGGCTGTAAGGTGCAAAGTGTCTGCAATGAAGGAGACTATATGATATGTGCTTCCGAAGTTTGGAAAAAAGCATTGATTACAGTCTGGTTGTGTGTACATGTTTGTGGCGGGTGTTTTGGCAACAGCACCAAAAATGATTCAGAGTTGTTCTTTTGCAAAAAGGAACTGATCTTTGTTTTAGGTCGCTTCTTCTCTTTTAATGCAAACCCAGCTCGACCAAGCATTGTCAAATTTGCTATAGTGCTGGAAAACTCAACATGCTCTCATAAAAATCAAAATAAAATTCTGTGCCAACTCTTTTCACATAGCAGTTATTGCATCCATGCCTTCATCCATGCCTGCATTGGTGAGGCTGTCTTAAAGGGGCACTAAGAAAACATTGAAGTGGGTCTCTATTGATAAATTACTGCACTCTAAGGATGAACTACTTTGACTCAAAACAGCAAGAAAAGACAATAGAGTGAAGTACAGGTATTGCTGCCACCGGCTGTTATTGCGACCAAACGGCAATGACGTCGTGGCTGATTTTAAGTGCAGTTCTCGGAGTCCAGTTACACTGCACTTCCAAACTGTGATCACTGGTTCCTTTTGTTGCGAGAATGAATTTACCGGCTTCATTTTCACCTCTTTTTGTGCGCAAGATTCTCCAGTTTCCGTTCGTCCGTACAGGCAAAGTGACCTCCCTAAGTGCACAACTTGCAGCTTGAACGAGGTTAAAAAATGCTAGTTTCCTGATTAAGTGTTTAGGTAACAATAGCATCAATTTGAGCTGTGCTAACTATGTGGGGTTTTAAATTATGATCTACAATAACTTGTGAAGGCACGATAATGCACGGCATCACAAGGGAAGTTGTTTTACTGAAAAGACTAGGCAGCGACAGCTATACTTCAAAGTCCACTGTGAGAGAGCCACATGGTGCCACGTGCTGGAAAGCTGGGTGCAGTACGCTTGACGCATCTTGACCAATCGGTGCGTGAGCACTGGCAGCGCGTGATACAGTAGCGCCACGCGCTATGCTAAACGTAAGCTTGTGCCAAAGCTAGAGTCCTAATTTCTTTCACCGACTGCCTACTCGATCGTCCCTTGCCTCATAGCACCACACCATGGCCAGCAACACCCACTCCCTCCCAACTGCGCGTGTTCCGTCACACGTTTGGCACGTGCACTGCAGTTATGCACATTATAACGAACGTCTGCGGACATGTACGGGACCAGTTTACCGCGAATATGCAGGAGTCAGAAGCACGCGCGGGGACACACTGCATTCGCGGCATTGAGGGCTTAAGAAAGCATCTGAAACCTTGACTCCTTTCGCACGTATCATGTGAGACCCATGATAAAGGGCACGATCGAGTTACACGAATTCATCTTCCTAGACAACACAACATCCTCAGGACATCCTGGATTAATTTTTGAGGAGATTATGTTGTCCTGAGCATGTCCTCTACTGATCCTCAACAAGTCCTCACTTACTGCTGCTGTTTGGCCTCAGGACGTCCCCAAATTTCGTCAGAAGGAATTCTTGGTCTTTTTTCAGGATATCAGATGACAATTTAGCCCAGAGATTAATAACATATTTTCTTAATTATTGTGGGCAGTGTGCACGGGGGATGTGAAATAGCTCTTTTTGCTGCTTTTATCTTGGATTCTGGCAAATTCTGGAAAAGTTAACTGACTGGTTCGTTCCCAACAATTGTTGCTGTCTTCACACAGCAACGCCTGTAAGTCTGGAGTTAATTCTGCCTGATAGGGCCCCACCCTATCCAGAACACACAGTACATAAGACCAGGTTTAAAAGCAAAAATATCCTAAGATATCTGGAGGGGAAACGCAAAGGTGCCCCTGTGCTGTGCCATGTCAGTGCACAGATCTTCAGGTGGTCTAAATTATTCTGGAGCCCTCCACTATGGCACCTACCTCTTCCTGTCTTCTCTCAGCCCCTCCTTCCCAGGTGAAAATTGGTTAATGGGATTCTGCTGGTTTCTAATGGTTTCATCTGGTCCTAGAAGGAAGCCTTCTGGTTTGCTGCTGGTGGAGATGGTCCCTGTAGGGCATTAACTGTATTTTTTTTTTTGCTTGGATCTACTGGTATTTATTCCTTCCCTTACGCGGTTCAGGTGTCCGCCGAGATGCGAGACAGATACTGCGCCATTTCCTTTCCCCAACAACCAACTTTCAATTTTTCTAAAATATCTCCTCACAGCATATAATTTTATTTATATACTACGGCATATTCCGCGAGTTTCGCCGACCGCGCAGATTTGGCCTTCAGCGACTTTCAACGCGTGGCGTGCGAAGCTGCGCCGAAACCGATGAAGAGCGGTGCATGGCGGTATAGTAATTAACAGACTAGTGTGCTGCATGCGTTGGCATTGACAACGTTGTGGCAGAAACGCAGACGCTCATTGCGTTCATTTGCGTTAGCGTCCACAATGTAAAAAAATATGGTTTGGGGGGAAAGTAAATGGCGCAGTATCTGTCACATATATCAGTGGACACCTGAACAGCGCGCCGTAAGGGAAGGGATAAAGGAGGGACTGAGAGAAGAAAGAGGTGCCGGAGTGGAGGGCTCCGGAATAAATACGACCACCTGAGGATCTTTAACGTGCACTGACATTGCACAGCACACGGGAGCCTTTGCGCTTCGCCTACATCGAAACGCTGCCGCCGTGGTCAGGTTCGAACCCTGGTAGACCGGATCATATGCAGTAGCCGAGCGCCTTATCCACTAATTTAAGCCACCGCTGCGAGTTCTATAATGATTTTGAGGAAAGGAGTGTAAGTAGTAGTAAGTGGTTTTTATTAAAAAATAATAAAAAGGGAGGAAAAGATTTGCTAGCCCCGGCATCTGCATGCCGTCGATACTGAAGCACCTGAGCTGGGGCAGCGGAAATACTGGATAGCAGGCAGAATGGAGAAATGAAATGAGCTGGGGGGACAGGAAGAGAGGATAGGGGGAGTATTAGTATATACAAACTATTTACACAATAAGAAATGTGTCCAGGTTGTGCGCGTGATTAGTTCATGAGGAGCATTGAGAAAATTTAAGAAAGAGCGCGTACTGGCACCTTGGGTCGATCAGTGCCGCCTCAATCGCGCTTTGAGAGGCATGCATTTGCGCTGACAACGTTGTGGCAGATATACTCGGCACTGCAGCAATAGGCCGTAGCGTTCATTGGGTGTCCAAGCTCTCGACCCGCCGCGGTACGTGGCTCAGTGGTTAAGGCGCTCGGTTACTGATCCGGAGTTCCCGGGTTCGAACCCGACCGCGGCGGCAGCGTTTAAGTGGAGGCGAAACGCTATAAGGCGCACGCGTGTGCTGTACGATATCAGTGCACGTTAAAGATCCCCAAATGGTCCAAATTATTCCGGAGCTCTCCACTATACGGCACCCCTTTCTTCTTTCACTCTCTCCTTTATCCTTCCCTTACGGCCGATATGTGAGACAGATATATGCTGGGCCATTTCCTACCTTTCCCCAAAAACCAATTTTCATTTCCAAGCTCTCGCGATCAACAATTAATTTAACTGCCAGGATGGCAGGGTGAACGCGCTGTTTATCCAGTGCACGTGTACGGAACGCACTCAACCTTACAGACGCCAAGCCGCGTCTATATATAGTTGCCCGATACACCACAGCTTTCGCTCTATAACCAGGTTCAGCAGTAGTTGGCCGCACGCAGCGGTGGCTCAGTACTAGTGGTTAGAGCGCTCGGCTACTGATTCGGAGTCCCCGAACCCGACCGCGGCGGCTGCGTTTTTATGGAGGTAATAATAATTGGTTTTGGGGGAAAGGAACTGGCGCAGTATCTGTCTCATATGTCGTTGGACACCTGAGCCGCGCCGTAAGGGAAGGAATAAAGGAGGGAGTGAACGAAGAAAGGAAGAAAGTTATGCCGTAGTGGAAGGCTCCGGGATAGTTTGGACCACCTGGGGATCTTTAACGTGCACTGACATTACACAGCACACGGGTGCCTAAGCGTTTTGCTTCCATAAAAAAAAAAGCGGCGGCTGCGTTTTTATGGAGGCAAAACGCTAAGGCGCCCCTGTGCTGTGCGATGTCGAGGAGGAAAGGCAGGGAGGTTAACCAGACGAATAGCCGGTTTGCTACCCTGCACGGGGGTGAAAGGGGTGAGGGGAGAAAAAGATGAAGGAGGAAAGACAGTGGCACGAAATTAAAGTCACTATGTAAAGTCACAGCGTTCAGTAAACTCAGCCTATCGTGCAGGCCACAAGTCTTCAAAAAGCAGAGCAGTGCCTTGGACGCCTTCACCGCCGACGACCACCGCGGCCAGTGGCCGAGAATCTTCATTTCCGTCACTGGGCGCAGGTCGAGATGTTCCAGTGCACGGCAGAGAGACTGTCTTTCGGCGCTGTAGGCAGGGCATTCACAAAGAATGGGGGCTATATTGTCTCATCACACCCGCAGATGGCACATGCAGGGCTGTCAGCCATGCCTATATAAGAAGGAGTAGTGCTTGGTGAAAGCTACACCAAGCCACAGGCGACACAACAAAGTTGCTTTACGTCGTGGTAGGGCGGATGGAAGCCGAAGCTTCAGATCTGGGTCTAAGGTTTTTAAACGCGAATGCGAGAATTGGCCTGAATTCCACGCGGCAAGCGTGATGTCCCGCGACAGTGGTCTAATTGCCTATCCGCTGCGTCGGCTCTCGAGATGGGGATGGACACGCAATCACCATCATGGTGAGCAGTTCGCGCGGCCTCGTCCGCGTGGTGGTTGCCTGCGATGCCGCTGTGTCCTAGCAGCCATTGGTAAACAATATCGTGCCCTTTGTTGATGGCTGTGTGGTGGAGCTCTCGGATTTCGGCGACAAGTTGTTCATGGGACCCATGACGAAGAGCAGATTGTAACGCTTGGAGGGCTGCCTTTGAATCAGTGAAAACAGGCCATTTCTGGGGTGTTTCTTCACTGATATGCCCAATGGCGACACGAATAGCAGTAAGTTCTGCGCCAGTCGATGAAGTCCGGTGTGATGTTTTCACTTTCTTAACTATGACCCTTACGGGGATGACTACGGAGCCCGAGGAACTGGAAGGGGTCACTGAGCCATCGCGATGGTGTATACGTGCAGTCGGTGTCCGTGTTTCTCATGCAAATATTCTAGAGTTGTCTGTTTTAGTGCTGCCGTCGACAAATCAGCCTTCTTTTTGATGCCCGGTATGGAAAGAACACGAGGTTGGTGCAGACTCCATAATGGAGAAGTTCCCAGGTTCGAACCCGACCGCGGCGGCTGCGTTTTTATGGAGGAAAAACGCTAAGGCGCCCGTGTGCTGTGCGATGTCAGTGCACGTTAAAGATCCCCAGGTGGTCGAAATTATTCCGGAGCCCTCCACTACGGCACCTCCTTCTTCCTTTCTTCTTTTACTCCCTCCTTTATCCCTTCCCTTAGGGCGCGGTTCAGGTGTTCAACGATATATGAGACAGATACTGCGCCATTTCCTTTCCTCAAAAAACCAATTATTATTATTAAGACGGTCTAGAGGCTGGTGTAAATTGGGTTGGTAGGAGGTCGCGATGGGCATCAATAATTTTCGCAAACGATGCACTAGGCCGGTTAGCAGGAAGACTGGCAAGATGGTGCGCGGGAAACCGAGAGAGGTGACGAATATGCGCTCTCAAGGCTTCGATTGTGACATAGGCAGTCACTGGATTCTCCTGAGCGATGAGTACTGTTGCGGCTGTAGACGCGCATTTTGGCAGTCCTAGGCACGTCCGCAGAGCTTGAGCCTGAACACTTTGCAGACACCGTATGTTCGTTTTCCTCAAGTTTCCTAGTGCATGCATACTGTACCGAAGGAATCCCATGAATAATGCGGTGTATAGCTGGAGCATCGAGTGCACTGATGCTCCCCACGACTTCCCTCCGAGAAAGGATAGAACGTGAGCGATCGATGTCAGTCGCCTTTTCATGTACGAGACATGTGGGCTCCATGTTAGATTACGATCGATGATTACTCCGAGGAAGCGATACCTTCTTTCATAGGGTATTGTTGACCCATTTATGCGTACGGGGTAATGGGACATGTCCTTGCGTGTAAAGGCAACAACGGAACATTTTCAGTAGAAATATCCAGGCCTTGCAGGCGGAGGTAGGCCGAAGGAACGCTTGCCGCCTTTTGAAGCCTTGCTCGAACTTGTGGTCGCGTAACTCCTGGTGCCCAGAATAAATATCGTCTGCACACTCTCGCCGACTGTGGTAGTACATCGACAACGCCGACAAGCGCAAGATTGAAAAGCGTTGGGCTGAGTACTCCACCCTGTGGGACCCCACGGGAAGTGTAATGTGAATATGTTGGTCCGTCCTCAGTCTGCATAAATAGTGATCGGTTGGATAGATAACTGCGTATCCAGCAGAACATGCGACCGCCAAGTTCTGCAGCTTCCAGAGAGTCCAAAATAGCTTGATGAGTGACGTTATCATACGCCCCTTTATCATCCAGAAACAACGCCGCGGTCAAGCGCTCCAGATGCTTCTGATGAAACCAGGTCAATCACGCTATCAATAGAAGAACGTCCCCACCGAAACCCGGATATTACATCTGGGTATATTTGATAGCGCTCCAGATACCACTCAATTCGCGTAAGCACCATCCTTTCCATGAGTTTGCCCACGCAACTAGCCAATGCGATTGGGCGGTACGATGCTAGGTCAAGCGGCGATTTTCGAGGTTTAAGGACTGGAACCAGACGACTTGATTTCCACACGTGCGGAACTGTACCCGCACACCATGATGAGGTGAAGTGGTCTAAAAGAACACGTCGAGCCTCCTGACCAATGTTTGCAAGTGCAGAGTATGTTACTCCATCGGGCCCCGGCGATGAAGACCGTCTGCAACCGGCCATGGCGGCTAGTTCTTCCATAGAGAAAAGAAGGTCCATTCGTGAATCCCTAGATCTAAACACTTCGCAGCAATTCAGAGTTGTGGATTGGTTCAGGGGGCCTGCTATTCTTGTGCAAAAATCTTCACCAATCTCCGCTTCGCTAAGTCCTTGGTGAAGTGCGAGAGACTTGAATGGAGCTGCTGGGGAGATGCTTGCAAACCACGCACCCCACTCCAGATGCGTGAGAGAGGCTTTCGAGGATCCAGTAGTTCACAGAATTCTTTCCAACAGTCAGCCTGCAAGATTTGAATTCTGCGCTGAATTTTCTTTTGAGTGCGCCTTGCATCCCTTAAGTCGTGCAGCGACTTTGGGCGCCTGTATCTTCTCTCTGCACTTCATCGAACTGATCGGAGGCGCTGCGGCTCCACATCGAAGTCTGTGAACTTTGACATTGGAGTGAAGAAGCAACTCGCGTGTTTCATAGCCTCCTTGATGCGCTCTTCAATGCATGTTGTAATGTCTTGTCTGCAGGCTTCTTCCATAAAGGTTTTAAACATAGACCAGTCTATTCGTTGCAAACGTTTGGCAGATCTGCATCCAGCGAGACCAGGAACAATAATATATGTGGGGATGTGGTCACTTCTATGCGTTTCCACGTCGACAAACCACCGGACGCGTCTCGCAAGACACCGAGACACAAACGCCAAGTCCAGACAACTGCTGTAAGACGGCCCGCGAATGTACGTTGGAGAACCGAAGTTAAGGCATTGTAGGTCGTGGTCAGATGCGAAACAGACAAGACTTCTTACCTTCGAATTCATATGGATGCCTTCCCACATGGCGTGATGCGCATTAAAGTCACCAGTGACAATCCAATTAAATTGTTAAGGCCCAGGTGTTGCAGCCAACAAATCCTCAGTCTGTCGGCGTCAAACCTTGTTGTTGGAGATAAGTACGCGCCCACAAGCGTGAGCGTCAGGGTGCGCCTTTTCACCGTTACACAGAAGTACTGGTTATGGTCGTGAGGGGGAACCGTATGGTGCACGTAAGTAAGCTCCCTTCGAATGTAGAGGATGACCTTGCTATTTACCCTGTGCGTGGAGGATGCAAACGCTTCATAGCCAGAAATTCGGATGGGATTTTGTAAATTGGGCTCACAAATCACAAGGATTGGAAATCTGTGTTTATAATAGACGTATTCGCGAATGTCCTAAATGAGAGAATTGAGTCCACGGGCATTCCACTGGAAAATTGACGCTTCTCTGACTTGGCTTTCAAATGGTAACGCTGGGAGATCCATTGTGTCTGCTACTGTAAAGCTGAAAGAACTGAATTTATAGCGCGTCCAGTACCTGCAATGCATTCCAAGCAGAGCGATGTCAGTGCACGTTAAAGATCCCCAGGTGGTCGAAATTATTCCGGAGCCCTCCACTACGGCACCTCTTCTTCCTTTCTTCTTTCACTCCCTCCTTTATCCTTTCCCTTACGGCGCGGTTCACGTGTCCAACGATATATGAGACAGATACTGCGCCATTTCCTTATTATTATTATTATTGTCTAGGCTGAGATGGATTTCGATAAATCCGCACTATAATTAATCCGCACTGAAATTAGCGTAGCGGCTGTTGCTTTACTCGGACTGTTTAAATGTGCTAATGTTAATTGTCCTGGCGGTTGCAAAAGCTGTTGCGCTGAACCCGTTATATGTGACCACGATTAATTACATCAGCCATGGAGTTCGCCCATTGACTTCGGTTCATAGGGTCACTGTAGTTCGAGCCGGGAGCGCATCGTGGGGCCCTGTTGCTGCGTCATCGTTGTGCGCTCCCCGATCAAGAAAGGCGCTAGGCGCGTAAGGTCATGGTCATGGTGATGGTGGTGATCATTTGCAACTATTTGCGTGGGGCATCGCTACCGCCCACTGGCGCGCGACAGAGCCAAAAGAGGAAAAAGTTATGCAAGACAAAATTCACGATTGGTGCTACAATTTTGTCATCATCTTCCATGGAAACTTCTTTGTTTATTCAACTACACCTTGGCCAATCCCCCCGCGTGGGTATGTGCCATATACCTGGGGTGAAGGAGAAGAAGAAGAAATGGAAAAATACCACGTGTCCACAGTTGTCCAGCAACATTTGACACAGTTGACCATCATCATCGCTGGTCGCTGTTCTGTTGACGTGGCTCAGCTACCCAGGCTGCGGGGCAGTGGTTAAGTACCTGGCGGTGTTGCTCTAGCTTGCTAAATTTCTCCTTTTTGTCTGTGCCTGTTTGCTCCTGTTCTTGGGTGATTGGGTGCGCGACGAGAGCTTAATGTCTACTTCTTCTCCTGGCCAGGGGTTTTCCCCTTGGTCGGCATCTCTTCCTAAAGACCAGCTCCCAATCGATCTCTTTTTCCGCAGCGGTGTTTCAAGCATTCCAGTCGCATTAGTGCCTTCCGATGGAGGCGCTATCCGACTGAACAACCCGGAGGCCGTGCAGGCGGCCCTTAGGTCCACATCGCAGCATTTCATGCACATTACCGACGTCTGGCAGTTCGGCAGGGGTGGCATTTTGTGCAGGTTGCCGGATAAAGCCTGTATTGAAGACCTGCTGAAGTGTACGTCATTCGCCAACCACCCGGTGAGCGCATTCATTCCGCCTCATCTAGCATGTTCCAAGGGCTTGGTCCGAGGGGTCGACTCTCGATTGAGCCCTGCGGAAACGCTTGAGAACCCCTCGCCTGCGGGAGTGATTGCTGTCCATCGATGTAGCAGGATGGTTGACGGAGAAAAAATTCCTACGGAGTCCGTAATTGCCACATTTGCAGGAATATTTTGCCCGTCAGAGATTAAGGTGTGGCCATTGGTTTTTCGAGTAGATGCCTTTAACTCTCGGCCCCTTCAGTGTCAAAACTGCTGGCGATTTGGCCACAGCGGCAAAGCCTGCAAATCGGCCTTACGCTGCTGTGCCTGTGGGGAACGTCATTGCAGAGAGGAATGTCCTGAACAGCAAGAGAAATGCTGTTTGTGTAGCGGTGCTCACCCTGCTGATTCGCCTGACTGTCCTGCACGAGCACAAGAAGTTCAGGTGCTCGAGCTTATAGACAAGCGCAGATGCACGCGGAGAGAGGCTTTTGCCGCAGTCAAGGAGAGAACCTCAGCCTACTCTAGTGTGGCCGCCAAATGTCCACCCATAATGGATTCTAGTTGGTCCCAGGCTATTACAGCGGCAGTTGAGAAAGCTGTGGCAAATGCAATGGATCGCATTATGGAAACCGTGTCCACGTGCATTTCGCAGGTCATAGCTGCTCAGATGACCAATCTTCTGCAGGCGTCCACCGCTCCGCTCTTGTCTTCTTTGGCTTCGGAAGCTACCCCTCCTTCTGTAGTAATCGATTCCGCTCCACAGGGCCAAAAACAATGTGAGCAACAAAAGACATCTCAGGCCTCTCCTTCGCATAGCGTTATGGACGCATCCTCTATGGATTGTATGGATATGGAGTCTGATCTCCGCGCCCAGAAACGAAGTGGGTCTCCTCTGAATATTGCAGGTCCATCTTGCCCCCAGTCAAAGACAAAGAAAAGTCACGCAAGTCAAAACGCTAAGACCAGTATTCTAGAAAAGGCAGTCGCGGCTGCGGCACTTCCGCCAAGATAGGGTTCTTAAGTGTACTCCAGTGGAATTGTCGATCTATATTCTCAGCTTCAACAGATTTAAATTGCCTATGCACTCAGCTTCTACCAGATTTAGTTGCTTTACAGGAAACATGGCTAACTTCAAATTTCAATTATCATCTCAAGGATTACCATCCGTTCCGGCTTGACCGGTCATCACGAGGGGGAGGGTTGTTAGTGCTCATATCTACAAAGTTTTGCCACAGGGCATGCATTTCTTTTCAATATGTGGACAATGAATGTGAAATCCTTGCGGTTGACCTTAGTGTCCCAGGTCAACAGCCCTTTACGGTAGCTAATGCATATTTCCCTTCTGGTGTGCGTGACACTCGGCCCCTTGACTCACTCATGTCTAGTAGCTGATCTCAGGTTCTATTACTTGGCGACTTCAATTCGCACCATGTGACTTGGGGGTTTAAAACAGACAGCTTTGGTTCTAGACTATTTGATTGGGCTTCTGGCAATAACTTGATCTGCAACAATTCCGGATTGCCTACGTTTGTTCGCAGTCAATGCCGTTCTGCCTTGGATTTAACTTTTTCCTCCCCAGGAGTCTCTGTTATGTCTTGGGCGCCTGTTGACTGTGCAACAAACAGTGATCATCTACCGATTAGTTTCAAGTTTGCGCGTAAATTAACTCTTCCTGAGCGACATCAGCGCACGTTAATAAATTACAATTGCTTTAAAGACACGCTAAACTCAGCCCTCCAAATCACTTCAGACACTCGCGCTCAGAGAAGTGCCGAAAGCAAGGCTGCACATCTATGCTCGGTACTGGACCATGCAAGGCAAAAGTCTGAATTTTTGCTTAAGAGCACAAAGGGAGCATTCGCGAACAATTGGTGGAATTCTGAGTGCACGCGTGCATATAGACGACGAAAAGCAGCTTGGAAGAAACTTCTCATCAATCAATGCCCAAAAAATTGGCTGGATTATAAGTATGTTGCAGCAACATTTAAGCGCACAGTCGCCCGTGCAAAGGAGGAGTATAATACAAATCATTATGATTTCCTTTCCCAATCAGGAAATAAACGAGCTTTATTTAATTTCATGAGGCGCAACAAGGTGATTCCTCCGGCTGCCAACATTGAATCCCTCGTTCAGTCCCCTGCTGACATCGCAAAGGCCTTAGAGGATATTGCGTGTGGCCTAGAGCTTCGCTTTACATCTGCTTTACCTTCTCCTACTATATTCACATGCACCTCAAGTGATTTCACTGAGGTCTCTATGCCTGAGCTGTCGCAAATTGTTCTGCGCTTATCCCCAGCGGCTCCTGGCCCCGATAGGGTCACTTCATCTATGATCAAAATATTGTTCAATGAATCTCCTGCAGACCTGTTGGCTCTAATTAACCATTCTATTAAAGGTCCTTGGATACCGCATGAGTGGCGTCTTGCTGAAATAGTTCCATTGCTTAAAAAGCAAGGGGAGGGCTTAACTTTAGACAATATACGCCCTATTTCGTTAACATCGAACCTTGTGAAATTGGTGAAAAGGGTCCTTCTCAGCCGTGTCATGTCATTCATTTCAGAAAATGCGTTATTGAATCCATGTCAAATTGGTTTCAGGCCGGGTTGTTCATTTTGGTGTGCTCATATACTGACCTTGAGAGTCGTATTAAATTAGCTCGCAATAGAAAAAAGTTTGCTGCGCTTGTCACCTTGGATGTCAGTAAAGCATACGACAGCGTGGAGCACTCGACTCTATTACTAAGATTACAGGAACTCAACTTCCCAAGCTATTTTGTAGCCTGGATTTCTGTTTTTTCTTGGAAAATAGAGAATTTTACTGCTGCCAAAATGGTGTTTCCTCAAGGAGATTTCCACAGACAAGAGGTGTTCCGCAAGGATCAGTTCTCTCACCTGTTCTTTTTAACATTTTTCTAAGCTCAATTCCATGCATTCAAAATGTGAAAACTTATGTGTACGCCGACGATATTGCATTTTTTGCATCAGCAAGTGACATTCACACTCTTTATCAAACCCTACAAAATTACCTCAATGTTCTTGACAACTGGCTAGGAAGAATTCATCTGTCCCTTAATGTGAAAAAATGCGCATTGTTAGTATTTACAGTTTCTGTTCCAGTAAATATCTGCCTGGTCTATAGAAATAACATGATACCTCAAGTTCAGACGGTGAAGTATCTCGGTGTAATATACGACTCTACTCTCTCCTGGCGGCCACACATTGAGCAAGTTTCTGCAAAAGGAGTTCGGGCCATTGGCATCCTGCGCAGGCTTTGTAGTGCTAGGTCAGGCATGAGAAGGCATACGCTTCTGATGATTTATAAAATGTACGTCCGCCCAATTTTGGAGTTCGGGTGTGTTTTATTCTCAGGAGCTCCTGCCTATAAACTTCGCCCTCTTGTGCTTTTGGAGCGTGAGGCGTTGCGCCTCTTCCAAAATATGTCGCCAATGCTGTTCTGCACCTTGAGGCGCGAATGCCTTCGTTATCAGCTAGGTTTCGCCTTTTAACAGTTCAAACATTTTTAAAATTGTGCGACTCACCTCTTCACGCTTCCAGTATAATATTTCTTAGTCAACCTTCCGCCTTTTTTAGTGCTGCCTGGTCTCGATTTCATACCCCGCAGATATGTTACGTGCAGTCCCTCCTTGATCGCATAAATATTCATTTCACAGATGTCCGCCAAATATATAACTCCTCATCTGTCCAGATTGAATTCGATGATATTTTCCCATCGAATGCAAAGCTGCAGCCCTTCCCGCTTCTTCAGGGTCTATTGTATGACCACCTAAGGTCCTTTCCCTCTCATGTTCTTATTGCTACCGATGCCTCGCAGGATCGCGAAAAGGCAGGTGTGGGAATTATTTCGCCTTCACTGGATTGGTCTTTTTCTCTCCGTCTTCCTGACTTCACTCCAATTTTTCTGGCTGAATTATTAGCAGTAATCTTAGCCTTACGAAAATTAGAATCTACAGTTTCCCAGGTCGTGGTTATGACAGACTCTCTGTCCATTTGCTCTTCCTTATCCTCACCCACTGACTCTCGGCCATTACGCCTCTTTAAGTTCCTGATTCCGCTCCATCTAAATTCGGTAAGGTTGCTTTGGGTACCCGGTCACATGGGCTTTCACTTAAATGAGGTTGCAGATTCCTTAGCAAGAGCCTCTCAGTGGCCCAATTGTTGCTGTCCTGCCACCATGTGCATATACAGCTGCGGTGAGGTTTCGCAGCTACACAATATTTCAGGAATTTGCTGCCTCGGCTCTTACATCATCTCCCGAATATCAGCATCTTCTGCATCCTTGGAGTAGCAAAGACTGGCGCTCACGCAGACTAGAGGTCTCTTTCACGCGCTTGCGTTGCCGGGTTCCCCTTCTAAATTTCTACCTTCACAGATCTGGCCTGGCAGCTTCCCCACTGTGCCCTTTCTGTGCCGAACCTGAGACAATAGATCACTTCCTGCAGTTCTGCCGCCGCTTTTCTCATTTGAGGAAGAGTATTTTGCAGATTCCATTTCATCAACTGGGCTTGCCTGTGTCTTCCGCGGTTGTTCTTTCCATTGGCGCTTCTTTGCTTGGACGAAGCGACAGGAGTGTGCGCTCTGCTGTGCAAAATTTTCTTCAAGAAACGCAGCGACTCCCATTCTAATTTCTTTTTCCCGCCCTCAATCAGTACGACATTGAAACATTACAGGCATTGTGTACTATTATGCACATTAAGCAATTGTCCCGTCATTGATCTCCAAGTTAACTGGACCCCTTTCCTTCCCTCTTCCAATCTCTCAGACTACATACTATTACCACTCCTTTTCCCGTCAAAACTTTCCTGTATCCAGTAATTAACCGTTTGTGTCTTGGCCACTCCCCCGTAGTGGGTATGTGCCAGCAACGTCTGAGGCCTTCCTTCCTTCTTACAGTTGACCAGCAACAAAAGGAACGTTGTCAGCGCGACGAGCCACGATGTCTGCCAGAAGCCATGGTACTCTAGCCATGGGAAGCAGTAAATGCAACGGGCCAAAGAACTGCAGTTATATGGGTAAATACAGTACGCGGAGCTGATACCGCACATTTCCTTTAGAACAGAATTTATGTGTGCGCACCAGATAGCCGCCAGATAGCCTGCCACAGGATGCAGCCTTGGCAGCAACGCAGTACCTGTACGACCAGTACTCGCGAAAACGGAACTGACTATGTAAACAACGTTACCGAGCCGAGGCATGTCAAGTCGGTCGTCAGTGGCGTCGGCGCATGTCTGTCGATAAACAGTGAGTTACAGAAGAGATGACTGGATTTCTGTGTTGAGAACATTACAGTTTTGCTTACCAAGCGTAATCTGATAGTTTGTAATGTAAGTGCACGTTATACTGCTGCTGTCAAGGCGAAATGAACCTCGAGTTGTTAGGTAAGTACGGAAGAGCAGTTCCTGGGATGGCTGCTTGCATACAAGTTAAATCGTCCTTTAAACCGTGCTAGATGTTCATTTTGTTACCTTGCGGGCAGAAGCCTGCAGCAAGCATTAGCTAGACTTTACGGCAGCTGCTAACTGTGGTGGTGCTAGTGTGTGTGGGCATTTGCTCAAGTGGAAAATGAACTACTACGAGAGCGTTTGAGTGGAAAGACTTAAAGTGCGTTTGTTATTTCTTCGCTTTTCAGAATCCTTCGGCCAGAACTACCCAGAGGTTTGTTGGTCTGCTCACTTTATCAGCACGTCAAAACAGCGTTTTTAAATGTCGCGTCAAACACACTGCTGCGGTCACACGACCATATCAGCTATCGTTGAGCGCTGTTGAATTCGTGTATGGGAGGCCGGCCACTTTTGCATGACACGGTCAACTCACCCTAAGAATCAGTCGGTAGCGATGAACATGCTGAATAACAGGTGCTGCGTTTTACAAGGTATGACCTTACTCGATAATCTTGGCAACGACCACGGCGACCATTATAAAGCTACTCGTGTGGTACCGGTGTTCATAGAAATAATTGAAGTTTTATGGTGAAGTGTGATCGCTTTTAGGGGGAGATGTGAACCAGATCCTGCTGCCTGAACAACTTTCTATGCAGCTGTATTCCCTGTTAGTGACTTGTTAAACCAGGTGCACAGTATATGTTCATGTTAAATTACCCTGGCCAATGCTTTTTCACAGGAAATCTTTTGTAGCGAGGCTACAGAGTAACCTTTCATTTGCAGGCTAGAAAAACCAACCTGTAGTTTCTTAATACAAGTAGTTTATTGACAGTGTAATGAAGTTTAGTCTTGCACATTGTCTGTGAACAGTTAAGAGCACTTGTGAAGATATTTAGAAGTGGTCAGACGGGTCACGTTAGTACCACTCGAAATATGTACTTTTCAGAGGCCTGATAATTGGTTGTGGATGACTCCTTATTGCTGAAAGGCCCCCTTAGTACTGAAGAACAGTGCAGTTCCTTGACGCTTGTGGCAGTGTGAAAAGGCTACATCAGACTGTTCCTTAACAAGGAACAAAATACTTCGACCATGCTGAGAAAAGATTCCTAAATTCTTTTTTTAACAATCTGTTGCTGATAGATTATTTATTGCATCTAGACTCAATTTTTTCAGACTGAAGCGGGTGATTATATTTGGAAATTCTCACAATCGCAACCATTCTCGGTTTCATTTGTTAGTAGCCCATAGTACATTTTGATGTTACCTGGTGCTTAGGCAAACAGCACTTAATTCACAAACACGTGCTGCTTCACAAATTTGCCCCTGTCCTGAAGAAGTGGCCAGGAAGGATCTAGTCTTTCAAATGACCACTTCTAGCTTAACCTGGGGGAAGTTCATCATTTAGTAGTGGACCATCTTCAGTCAAGTGGCGCCTGTATTATGAAGTACTGTGCTTATGGGTTAATTTATGGACACAGCATTTGAAATCACATTAAAATATGTTTCAAGTTACGTTAACCATAAATACGGACTTCAGAAGTTTGTGTTACTTTTTTGAGCAGCAAAAGGCAACCAATTCACTGATGTAACGCTTGCTGGTGCTCCACAAGCCTTGTTGCATTTTTATTTGTCAGTTTTGTATTGGCAGCATTTTCTAATAGTGCAATTTTTTATGAACAGCCCGTGGTTCATTGCAGTAGCAGTCATTTGTGCATCATAATTCATGTATTTGTGTGTTACTCTATTCCTGTGTGAGATTGCATCCGAGAGTAATCATTACTTATTTTTATCAAATAGTAAAAAAAGTATAGATTCAGATATGTGTCTAATTTTAATTAAAATGCCATGGCAGTTGTTTTGGAATTAGTGGTTATTCTTTGGTAAATAGAAATTGTCATGAAATGTCATTAGAAGTGACTAATTTTATTTCTGCAGAGCAGTGTATTTTTAACTATTTCCTCCTGTGTAGGAATTCGATGGAGCACTGGACTGCATCAGCTTGGCAGTCACATGTGCCTTCAACAAACGAGGTACTCTCTTGGCTGTCGGGTGCAATGATGGTCGTCTCGTCATCTGGGACTTCCTGACCCGTGGCATTGCCAAAATCATCAGTGCTCATGTCCATCCAGTCTGCTCATTATGGTGAGTGGGAATTCTTCTAATGGCAGTATGAATTGCAGCAAGTACTGTAGTCCTTGCATCTTTGACCTTGTAAAAGTGCAGATGCATTAGATTGTCCATTCAACCTTTTTCATGGTAGCATGGCATATGCACTCATCTTGTAGTGGGATAGTTGCATTGTGTTTGGCAGTTTAAGGCAGCGGCTCTTTTACTGTAACTAGTTGCTGTTCCTGTCATTTACCAGTGCCAGATTGTGTGCATCAGTGCAGTACCAAATACATGTCATTCAAACAGTTAAAACTTCCAACATGGGTTTGAAGCAATTCTATAGTTTTTGCGCTGCACTGCAGGTGGCAGCAGAGTTCAATGAATAAAGGCAGGTACTGCGTAAGGAACAGAATTTTGATTGAAAAAAATTTTAGCCTATCTTACCGTCTAAAGTAGGTGCAAGCGTGAAATGCATTGCAGGCTAGGCGCAGTACAATTTAGGGTGGCTCCGTCCTGAAAAACTTGGTTTTCTAATTGGAGTCCATTCTTCTGCTGGTGTGACAAGTGCGGCTGCTTCTGTTCATTGTTTAGCCTTAAGCTGGGTCACCCACAAGCACAATGAATCGACAAAAGTTAAGAGAAAGGTTAAAGGATTAGATGCATGTTGCAGCCAACCCATGTTACAAAGCGATGACTATGGCAGCGTGAAAGTGAGATACTCTAATATGTGAATCGCTTCCATGTCGGCTGGCACTGTGGCTTGTGAGCGATGTGGAGAGGGATTCGCCGCAGCAAATGCAATGTTACATGTTGCCGCCAGTAACCTGATCTTTACTCTCACTTGAGTACCTTTGAAGGCCTGTGCATTGCACTTCTGCTCACTGTGTGCTGGTAGCTTTAGCATGCACCAAGCTGCATACCATTTCGACGGAAAGTTTCACAAAGTCTGCTTCAGTATTGGAGTCATATCGCCTGGATACCTATTAGGTGTTTGCTTGGGTTTGCGAGAATGGGAGCTAAAAGCATTTCATGATTAATGACATTCTTTTTTCTTTTATGCTTTCTGATTTCTTGATGGGTGCAAATAAAGTTATTTCATCATCATCATCATTTTATTTTATGTAGTGGCAACTTTCCACAGTCGAAAATTTGCCGGCAGTGACCTCGCAAAGAAGTGGTTGGTGTCTCATTTTCTGACAGCAAGGCAGAGCGTCTGATTCAGTGTCTTTTATTTCCAGCTTCAGTCGAAGTGGCCACAAGCTCCTGAGTGCGTCAACAGACAACAGTGTGTGCATCTGGGATGTCTTGAGTGGTGAATGTGATCAAAAATACAGGTTCCCATCTCCGATAATAAAAGTGCAGTTTCATCCAAGAAATGAGTAAGTATGCTAACTTCATTTTTTGCACTGTTCTGCCTGCTATGGCTCACCCATGTCTATACAGATCTAGGTGGAGCTTGGCACTGTGCCCTTGCAGTGCTACCGCAGTGCTATAGCAAATTGTTAGCGCTTCTGAAATGTCTGATAGTGAATGAGGTGTTAATGGTGCTTGCTTAATGCATTAGTGTTGCACAATGTAGTCTCATGAACGGGGACAGTTGCATGCATTTATTATAAGTGATTGTGATGCAAGTTCAACAGGTCTCTTGACTGAACATGTAGGGCATACAGTCAAACGCCGCTACAACGAACGTCGCTTCAACGAAATATTTGCAATTCCCCGTCAGCTCGCCATAGAAAGTAATGGAACAAATTTCTCATCACAACGAACCATTTTTGAGGCGCGTTTCTGCTTCAACGAAATTTTGGCTATGCGAAGCTGGGTTTAAAAACCTATCTTACAATAAAACAAGCATATCGCCGCCCATCTGTGTACTTCCGTAGGTCCACGCTGCTTTGTTTCACTAAACTTTCGCTGGGACCAATTGATCCACTCATTCAAACGCACATGAAGACCGCCATTGCTTGGTAATGATGACAGTTAAGCTGGCTGCCTTGCGCCAAGGTGCGGGTGCAAGCTCCCTTTTTCTTCCAAGCCAGAGCCTAAACCAATCTTTCGCCAAAAGATGCAGCAGCCTGGCAACAGGAGCAGCACGTTTGCCCCAGTTTTTTGCACTTGTGCTTATGCGCTGCAATCAACACGAGCATGGCGACGTTGTCTAGGAAGCGGAAGTTCCTTTCTCTTGAAAATAAGGCACGAATTACCAGTGCGGCATCCAGCGGCAGGAAAAAGGGAGATGTTGCAGTGGACTTGTGCATCTCACAGAGCACGCTGTCAACGATGTCCACTAAACGCTCTTCACTAAAAGGATGCAAGCCAAGATGACCGAATTTTTTGGAAATAAATGATATTTTTGAACAATGCAGTAAGATCTTAGTTTTTTTGGGCTGATTTCACCACTTCGAAATTTCCGCTTCAACGAGATTTTTCGCGCACCCCGTGAATTTCGTTGTAGCGGGGTTCGACTGTAGTACTAGTGGAACTTTCATTTAGTCTAAAGCACACACTTCTTGCTAGTTACAGCCGTTTAATGAGTATACTACCACAAAAACAAATCTCTGCCTGCCACGGCTGTCACTGCGTAGAAAAGTGTTTTGTATTGCCCTCTTTCAGAAGTTGTACCATCATTGTGTACTACATGATCACTTCATCCCTCAGCCACTTTATGTATTCCATTACATTGATCATTGTCACAGTCTGCATTAAGTGATGCAAAACTAAATGCGTCTTCCAATCAGTTTTGCCGTCAACCTCACGCGATTGGAATCATCTTCCTACAGCAATTGTTGGCATTAACGATCATGGGCCGTTCCTTAAAACATTAGGTAACGTTGCACACTTGGGTGCTATTTGATATTTATGTGACTACTGTATTTTCTGCTCTGTTTGTGTGTGCATTTTTCTTTACCACTCCTCCTTTGCAATGCCTATGGGCCTGAGTGGTATAGTTAAGATATTTATGTGACTACTGTATTTTCTGCTCTGTTTGTGTGTGCATTTTTCTTTACCACTCCTTCTTTGCAATGCCTATGGGCCTGAGCGGTATAGTTAATGATAAAAATAAATATGGTGGCTTAAAAGATGGAAGTTGTATCTTTGTACATGTAGTTCTGTTTCTTGCTAATGATTCTCTCGAACAGTCGGTCAGAGTGAGTGCTTGACATTTGAAATAGTGATGTGTTAATGAACGTCGCCACATCATAACCTGCATTCTTTTGAGTATGAAGTACAGCAAGTAAATTGACACTATGAAATTTCGACAGATTGCCTCTCCAAAAATGGTCGTGATCTTGTTGGGCTGCTGCAACATGGCCCTTCTAAGCAGGAACATATATGAAGTGTTACTTGTTTTATCTTGTTTCCACAGCATAATACAGGGTGATGTTTTTGGCATGGAGTCTTGACAGGTGGTGAGAATGTCTGAATTTCTTTTTGCAGCAAAGCATTTCTGGTGTGCCCTATTAAGCATGCAGCTGTGCTGGTTAACGTGGATGGTGCTCACTCTACTATCCCTCTTGATGATGAGGTAATGATTTTTAAACTCTTAAAAAAAAAAACCGAAGCCAACCTCCTGATGATGTGGCTTACTTCTTTCTTTGTAATTTCAGTCGGATTTAAATATTGTTGCTTCATTTGATCGAAGAGGAGGCCATATCTACACAGGAAATGCAAAAGGAAAGGTAAAAGAGTAATTTTATTGTTTCATCAGTGGCCTTATACTGGCTGCAAAAACAGAGTAGCTTTGTGTATAAAATTAGCGCCACTTCCTTTTTGGGTGGCACCGTTGGGCATCAAGTTTGTAGTAAGTCTTTTACGGTGACTCTCATGCTTTTGTTGCCTTTAGGTTTTCAATATAGTAGAACTCCGCTGTAGTAAACTCGGAAGAGTAACAGCTTGGATATAGTAAAGTGAAACTGCGGTTCCTTTTCGCCTCCCATAGACTGTATAGTAAAGATATAAAAAAACAGCTATAGCAAAGAGCGTCTGGCTGTGGCGACGTACCTCCCGCGGAATGATGACAGCGCGGTACGCGGCAGGCCGACATTCCGAGGTAAATGCATATACCAAAGACGGTAAAACGGTGCTCTTTGAGGTAGCTTTACCGCCTAGCTCGGAAGCTGTCAGGAGAAGCCAAAGTTCTTAAGGTCGTGAGGCAAAGCGCGCGGCGCGCACGGAAAAAAAAAAAAAAACTAAAGCTGGCTATGAATGCAGAAAGAAGGAGACGCGGGTCGCTGAGAAAGGAAAGACAGCAAAAATGCAGTGAAGAGTAGGCAAGGGAAGAAAAGGGCGAACATTCGCAGCACGGCAGCGCAAAGCACAGGGAAGTAGCGGCAAGAAACGGAGGCGTGGCGGCACTGCATGAGCGGTGCCGCCGCTGAGACTGCGAAAAATGGTGCCGTGTACAGGTGAAACTCTTGTTTTCACATGAACTCAAACTCTCGTTATATTCGTAGCCACATTGTTTTTGTGCAAATGCGGTACTTCCTCAAGAAGTAAGCAAAATTGAAAACGTGATAACATGAAATGTGATAACTGAAAATAAATATTATCACATAAAGGGATAGTAAGAGCAGGATGGAAGGTATTTGTGAGTGTTTCTTTTATAAACCAACTCTGTGCTTAGTAAGCAGGCAATTAATTACCAGAGAGCATTCTCAGCCATGCCATCACCAGCAAGTGATGTAGTAAAGATTTTTGGTAGTTCGAGTCACTTTAATTTAGAGGGGTTCTACTGTTGCTATGATTTAGCAGAGGACATTTCAGTTCCATATTTGAAATGATTTTAGCAAAAAAATAAAAGTTATAGCTCTCTCTCTGTCTCCATAACTGAAGGCCTCAGTGCCTTGTGGGCCTCATGTAGTGTGGGGTTTCTGATAAGTGCAAAACATCATACCCTATTTAGAGGTAAGATGGATTTGAAACATTATAGCTTTCTATTTCAGATACTTGTTGTATCAGTCCCGGACCTTGCTATGAAGGCATCATTTCGAGTCACCACTGGAACGTCGAATACCACAGCAATCAAGTCAATTGAATTCGCTAGGCGGGGCGAGTATGTTGCAGTTTTTTTTTTCTGGGAAATTGTTCACTGCTGTTTTATTTTTCTTGTTATTCCCTGCATATGCAACATGTAGTAATAGACGGTCTGATTCTGTGCAGCTGTTTCTTGGTGAATACAGCTGATCGGATAATTCGAGTCTACAGCGCAAGTGAAGTGATGTCCTTTGGTCGGGATGGGGAACCTGACCCATTGCAGAAATTACAAGACTTGGTGAACAAGTGAGTGCAGTCCTGCTGAAAACATTTGCTGAGGAGTTTTTTTCTTTAGCTTGGGAGGTTCTGTTTACTGTGGTTTGCCAGGCATTTTCTCTCTGGCTGAACAGTGTATTTCTTGCTGCTTTTGCTGCTTCAAAATGCTTGTGCTGTGTGCTACTGTCAAATGTCTAGCGGCTCCTAGAGAGCAACGCTTTCGTCTTGCCTTCTTTTCCCATATCTAAAAGGCTTTCTTGGCTATAGAGACATGAAAAACTGGAGAAAGAAAATATTTCAGTAAATTCAAGGCCACATCTATGAGGCTGAAATTTTGAGGCTTATGGAAGGCTTGGTATTATACTGAGGGAAGTGCAGCGAGCTGTGGAGTGGAAATACTGAGAAAGAGAGCAAGATAGACTAGAGAACGGGTTGAGTTGACAATATCATAGCGGAAGTTATGAAGAAAGAATGAACTTTGGTGAGAGATATAATGCGGCAAACATAACTGATAGTTGGTTAGAGTAACAGAGTTGATTACGAGGGAAGGTAAATGCAACTAGGTGCAGCCTAAAGTCGCAGGGAGAGATGAGATCCAACTTTTTTGGGGGGGGGGGGGTTCGTTGGCTGTGGCTTGCGTGAGATGGGATACTTTGAGAGCTTTAAGAGAGGCTTTTCTTCATTAGTGGATGTAATCAAGCTGCTGCTGCTGTGCTGTATTCAGGCTTGGGTCACTAAGGCACCGTGGCAAAAGGATTTTAGTGCACTCTTCCTTGATTGCACTCTTGTCACTCCTTGAAACTGAAAGTAGAGGCCAGTACTCATATTTTTTTCATGTCCTGTAGCATAGCATGCCTTGGCAAACAGTTTTGTGTGTTCTGTTAGCATTTGCAACATTGCGATTTCCTTTTGATCAAAGACAGCGAAGTTCATGACAGCTTGTGTTGTGCACTTGGTGTTTGAATTCTCATCTTACGCATAGACGTAATGAACATTTAAGAGCATGCATTGTCAGACTACTTAAAAAGCCTTCAAAAACAACTGTTTTTGAAGGCTTTTTAAGTAGAATTTCCTTTTCTGTTTCTCATTCTGTGAAAAAGCCCCGAAGCATAGTCCCTCTTATAAAATGGAGGTTCTCTAGTGGGTCCCTTTTCTAAAGGGGCTTCTCTGGGTGGTTTGCAACATTTTTTTCTGCTCTCTGATATATATTCGGCTGTTTCTTCATTGGGTATCTTTAACCGCAGTGAAATTTCTTTAATTTGAACTTGCTTAATTTGAGCTACCAGTATATATTTGAACTGCCATTTCGGTCTCATCAACATCGGCTATGTTAAAACTGCACTCACGATTCAAGTTCTATGTAATTTGAACAAGTTTTTGGGCACCTTCGAGTTTTTAATTAGGCAATTAAAAATAAGCCACCAACTATAGCATTGCAGCATCATTCTCAAACGACGTATAGCTTATTCTTTTTAAGCCTTGGTTCAAGTTACCAGAAGTGCTCTTTATACCTGCCACCATTGTTTTTCAATTGTACATCTTTGGAAAATTAAAAGCCTGAGGTTTTTGCACTTGCATTTCAGAACCATGTGGAAGAAGTGCTGCTTCTCGGGAGATGGGGAGTACATTTGTGCTGGTTCTGCAAGACAGCACGCACTGTACATCTGGGAAAAGAGCATTGGGAACTTGGTCAAGATCCTGCATGGTACAAAGGGGGAACTACTGCTTGACGTTGTGGTGAGTCCACTTATGCGAAATCTGTATAGAGGTCGAGTTGTTTATTTTCACTGGCTGCTGAAATACGGTGTCTAATTGTACATAGGTGTCAAGAGTTTACTGCTCTTGTTTTCACAGATTCTCTAGCCTGGTCATGAACATTATGGTCTCGTGCTTTACTGCTGATGAAGCCGTCTATTTCTTAGGAGGGAAGTACATAGCTGGTATTGCTCTTAGTATGAAGGAGAGGGTGAATAACGAAAAGAGAAATCTGCCTGTTATATATGGCAAATAAACTTAATGCTTCTCTGGATTGAATTGTTTGGATGGTGAAACAAATCTCAATTTTTGTCATGGTTTGTTGTACTCATGAGCTGTATCACAGTGTCCTTGTATGTGTGCTTTCAAGTGCCCATCTTTATTATTTTGTTTAGAGCGCGTTAAGCTAGCCATTCTATGTACCACATCTTCAGTGGATGTGTGCATAACCTAGCCAAATTGTACCAGGTGTTTCAGGAAAGGTGATCGCTCGTGTTTAAAAATAGGGTTTTTGAGGTAAACAGAAGCTTTTTCCGGCATAGTAATGCCAGCGTTGGCGGACGTCAAAAAACAGGTGAATCGTCTTAATTAGCTAAGTGATTAACTAAATTCTAATAGTTAACTTTTTAACTAATACCAATAGGCACCTGACTGCAATTAGAGATTTGTAGTAGGTCGTTAATAGTAGCCTTATCAGTTTTTAGAATTTCGAAAACGCCATTACTCTCGCTGCTGTGGCACAACAAAATTTGGCTACATCGTGCTAAAATACATGCACTTTCGAAAAGTATGCAGGCAAAGCAACCCCTCTAGTGGTCGTAACTAGTCGAAACAGCCAAATTCTGTTGTGCCACAGCGGAGAGAGTAATGGCGTTTTCGAAATTCTAAAAACTGATATGGCTACTAACGGCCAGCTACAAATCTCTAATTGCAGTCAGGTGCTTATTGGAAATAGTTAAAATGTTAAATATTAGAATTTATTTAATCACTTAGCTAGTTAAAGGGACAGTGAGGAGAACTCTATCAAATTTTTTTTGTTAGCAAAATCTGATAGTTCGGCATTTCATAGCTTTGTTGCCGCTTGTGCGGGAGAGAAAGATGCATTTATTTCAAACAAATTTGGATTCGAACTTGAAAAAGTTTTTCCCGCCGCTCCGATTAAAACTCGGGAACTCTTATGACGTCACGGCGCACTCTTATGACATCATAGGACGGAGTGACGTGAAACGTGACTTAAATGCAGACTCCGTGATCTCTGGAAGCTAGCGGTGCGGTCTAACAGCAGCCTAAATGAAAGGTGCCACCGCCGCACATTGAAGGCATCAATCGGGGTCGCTACCGTTGCTTCATTTACGTTTGCGCCGGTGTCTTGCCAGTGTTACGATAGATCCCGTTCCCAAACCCCACAATGGGGTTCTCGCAAAAACTCCGGCCTGCATTTCAGCGACCTCAGCCCCACAGAGCGTGCGACCGTTTCGAGGGAGCACGGTTAGGTTAGGCGCCGGTGGGTCATTTACCCCTTCCGCCGTGAGCAGCCGTTGCAAATTAAATATCATAACCCCAGTGCAGGGAGTCTCGAGGGGCCAGGACAAGGTAGGCGCGTCGCGCCCATCAGAGGCTGGCCGGGGCTTTGGGGCCAACTGATTGTGATTCCTTGAACGGCGCGGTTGCACGGTGCAGCAGGCGGCGTCGAGGTCTTCCACGGTTGCAAGGGCCAGGTTATTTATATTTTGCCACAAAAAACGGATGGGTGCTCAAGGGTGCTCGCGTTTAAAAGTTTGCGGCTTGAAAGTAAAGCCGACGCACGACACTTCAATGGCTTCTGTGTGTTTCCGGAGGTACGGGGTCCACTGGATCGGGCTCTCTCGCCCACTTGCATGTACCTTCAGATGTGTACTGCGAATGGATTAAATTAGCCGAGAGCTTGAAAAGAACAGCTCCACCCAGCTGCCGAAGCTATTGAATGACATCACAACATGCACCTCGCCGCGGAGCCGAATCGGTCTGGCCGGGCCGGCGGCGGCTGGCGCACTCAGCGCGAAATAGAGACATGCTCCAAGTCTCCGCCAGTGCGATCGGAGTGCGCCGAAGCTGCCGAATGCGTCGGTGGTCAAGCGCAGTTGGAGTATAGAGGGTCTCGCTTTGGGCGACGTGACGTCGCTGTGCAGCGTGCGCGCGCGCATTTTCTTTGCTTCCAACATTCAGGTTGTCTTTCGTCTGTCTTCCTTGTGGGATAAAAGTGCACTATCGGTTTTAAAACAAAACTTACTTCAGTATTGAACCGTGCAACCGTCCTTTGTCAGCCTCTTACTTCAGTATTGAACCGCGCAACCGTCCTTTGTCAGCCTCAGAGATTCGTGGCCACCATGTACAGCGAACTCTCACTTGAGTGAACTTCAAGGGACCGAAGGAAATAGTTCACTTAACAGAAAGTTCACTAAACTGAATATTTACTAGACCAACATAAGACATTGCATACAGAGTCAAAAGTTTGAAGTGCAGTTCATGGAGCAAAAGACATGGCATACATAGTGTTAAAAATGTGTGAAATGGAATTTATACATATCAACAAGTAAAAGGTGCATAACAGTTATAATGCTGCCTTTCTCATTTTGAAAAAAATCTGTAATCTTCTTCTGCACTTGTACTTTTAGAGCACATGAAGTAACAAAACTGTCCAAAGAGTCAATGTTTTTGTACACTTCTTCTGGCACAGCTTGCTGTTGAGACACAATGTCTCTCAACTTTCTAATGTACCCTACAACCTCAGCAAGAGTTATAGGGCTTGAAACTGGCTCTGCAGTTGCCTCTTCTTCGTCGCACTCTTCTTCAGGATGATCACTGGAAACAATCTCCAGATCAGTCTGTCCAGCACAGGTAATCAGTGCACTGTCACACTGTGCATAGTCTTCAAACGAAGTACTATTGCTATCGACCTCCAGCTGATGACAGATCTCTGTTCACATCGCGGAGTCTATCATCTCGTCGCGCTGTTCCTCAGGCTCGCATTCATTGCTCAGGGGGGAAAGGCCAGATTTCTGCCAGCAGTTTCTAATGGTAGCCGGAGTTACTGACCACCAGGGGCCTGTCACCATCTTGGCTGCCTGCCTGACATTGATGGAGGCATTGCTGCCAACCCTCAGATTGATCAAATCCACTGAACCAGCTGCCGTCGGTACTCCACCTTCAAGTTTTGAATGATGCTTAGGTTGAGCGGTTGATGCACAGCCGTGCAGTTAGGCGGAAGGTATTCGACACGCACATTGCTGAAATGCACATCAAGAAGGAGGGCTGAGCAATTGTCCACTATCAGAAGAATGTTTCTCTTTGCCTTCCTCATTTCTTCGTTCAGGGTCAGGAGCCATTTTCTCAATATATTCCTGGTCATCCATGCCTTCTGGTTGCTTTTATAGATACATGGCAGTGAGGGGAGACCTTTAAAACATCGTGGTTTCACGTATTTCCCTATCACTAGCGGCTTGAGCTTGTGGGTGCCACTGGCGTTGCAGCACAAGAGCAAAGTAACTCTAACCTTTGACTGCTTCCCGCCTATGCAACTGTCGTCCTTGAAAGCCATTGTCTTGCTTGGAAGAGTGATAAAACATGCCAGTCTCATCCGCGTTGTAAACGTCGTCAGGTGAATATCCGATAATGACATCGCGAAGTTTTTCATCCCTCCAGGTTCTCGCTGCCTCTTGGTCGGCATCCTTGCTTTCGCCGCAAATCATTTTCCACGCGATCCCATGCCTATCCCGAAATCGTGTAAGCCATCCACTGCTTGCGTCGAAGCCGCGAACGTCCAGAAGAAGAGCGAATTCCTTCGCTTTGCCCTGTATCATCGGGCCGGACACTGGAATGTTTTGGGATCGTAGGTCGCGAAGCCATACCACAACGGCATTATCCACTTCTTTGAAGTACCCCATGCAGAGTCGTTTCCTGGCGGGATTCATCGAAGTTTCTCCTTCAAGCTTCGATTTTTGTTTCACAATCGTTGACAACGTTGACGGTGCAATTCCATAGTCCTTCGCAACATCCACTTGCCTTTGACAGTTGTCCAGGCGCTGAAGGATTTCCAGCTTGTCCGAGAGAGACAACCGCTCCCATTTCGTTGCACTCATCTCGAAAGTGGCCATGCAAATTGCCGTTGTTACTTAAAACTGGAAGGCTGAACGGAGCCGATGAAAAACGCACCACGTGGGTTGTTTGTGTGCACACGCGGAACCGACGAGACTGGAAAGAAAGACAACGGCCATGCCAGGACTAGCCAGTAGGAAAAGAAAAACACATCACGTGGTTTGTCGTGTGGCAGATCGCCGCTTTGCCCTGGCGGCGCTGTAAGCACCAGCGATGTTACTTTGTTCATGGCCTTTGAGATCACACGTACGCTCGTTTCACGCAGAGGATCTTGTAGGCCATGCCTCATTGCCGTTCGTCTTCCGCGCCGCCGCTTTGCCCCAGGGGCGCTGTAGCGCCAGCGACGTTACACTGCCGCTGAAGCGACGGTTTGATGAGGGCGGGCATCGGTTGCGCCTGCAGTGCAATGCGCAAAACTTCTTTGAACTGATCGGAAAAATAAACCTTGGTCCTCTGAGCGAGTTCGTTAAACTGAAATATTGACTGTTCCGATATTCGTTTAAGTGAAACCTTTATGCATAGAATCTATAAGAAAACTGCCGGGGATTTTTAAAAAGTTCGTTATTCTGAAATATTCAATAAACCGACGTTCGTACAACTGAGAGTTTACTGTAGGCAGGAAAATTCCTCCAAGGTGGCGTCTCTTGTCCCATGACGTCATCACGCTTGTACTTGCGAGATTGGCCTGTGGCGGCGATACCTGTATTTTGGTTCTTGCTGTTTTCTACCTTACAAGAGCTTTGTTTTCAGTAAGAGTGGCGTTTTTGTGATCAGGAGCTGGTATTCTATCGATACAAGCCAACTTCAATTTCTCCTCAGTGTCCCTTTAAGATGATTCGCCTGTTTTTTGACATCCGCCAGCACTCATATTACTATGCCACAAAGTGCTTCTCGTTACCTCAAAACCCTTATTTTTAAAAATTAGTGATCACCTTCCCTGAAACACCTGGTATTTCTACATATGTTTGTTTCATATGAAAGCGCTTTGCTTTTGGTGTACAACATTTTATTAATGTTTCTATGCATAAGCCGCGGTTGACATGAGGATCCTGATTGACCAAACCATAAAAATTTGGAACGCCGGTTGAATTTGTCGCGTCAACCAGTGTGAGGCGGGGATGAGGCAAACATCGGCTGATTTATTGGCAGTAGTGCCAGGGTTTGATGTGCTGTCTTGAGCCAGCAGGAACAGACTTTCACTGGCTCCAGTGCGAAGAGGGGGCCCAACCAGTATGCTGCTACCTGTGCTGCGTGAGACCGGTGGTGCTGCTATAAATTCATTGAAAGCTGAGATAGGGGGCAACCGAATGGCAGGTGTTCAGTATTAATCTTTTGGTTAAAAAAATACAATTTGTGCAAATCATGGCTTGTCTCTCTTTTTGCCTCTGATCGGATTCATTATTACCCAGTTGTGCCGTACTGGTTATTCTGCCATGCAGCTGCTTGCTAAGCAACTGCTGTTAACTGACGTCTTGCACCAAACCGTGAAGTAAGCATTCTCAGAAAGCAGCCCTAGCATTTACAGGAGCAAGAGAAAATTTTAAAGACATGCGTTGCCAGCTCTTTAATTGTCATTGATGCATTTCCCATTCAGGCAAATGTGTTATTGCAGTAAGTTTTTTTTTGGCCAGACAAAAAACTTGGGTACGTGCTGAGCAAAATCACTTTTTGTTCAGTACCTGAGATGGAAAGTGAGGTAGAAAATGCTACATTTTGTCTATTGCAGTGGGAAAAACTATTCAGTTTTAAGAACTGTTTTGAACCTTCTTGGAGTGTGTAATAATTAGCATGCGTAGTATTATTCTTCATGCTTCCTGTGTGCACAGTTTTCTTTTTTCCTCTACATTTCCTCACTTGCTGGCATTGCAGTTTCATCATTAAAGTTGGTGCATCACTGTTGAAGTGTGGTCTGGAAAATGTGTGCCTCTTGGCCTTCCCTTTGAGGGCAAGCCAGCTTTCAAATTTGATGGCATTGTTTTATGCTGGGTGTGAGCAGTGCTTTTGGGCTCATTTGGAGCAGTTTGCACAGCAATTGTAGAAATTCGAATAAGAGTAATTTCTAAGCGAATCTTATTTTGGCTGGGAATTCGTTTTGGTTTGCAGGGTGTGCATCCTGCAGATATCCGTTTTGTTTTTGTTATTGAAGGTCAGTTGCAGGACTCTGAATTTGCTGCAGTTATTCTGTCTAGGTTAATAGATAAAACAAAGCACCTTCAGACATTCATTTAGTTTGAAACACCTCTGTGTCATACGGCAGTTTCACTAATTAATTCCTCAGGGTGCTTTAAACATCATCTGGAACAGAAGTCCATTTTTTTTTAAATACAAAAAGCATGTTTACTGTGCATACGTAACAGGGGACACTGCGTAGGTAAATAGCAGAGTTGTGCTTACCAGGAGGTTATCGTTGCTATATGTTTGTGTAATGCTAGAGCAAAGGACCATTCGGTGTATCTACACTTATGACTGTGTTTAACTTAGCACTTGGTGGCCAGTAATCTATGAACCTTGACTGTATTTCATTGACCTTGCAAAACTTTAAAAGATATTGCTTGGTGTACCCTCGAGTCCGGGTGTACATTAATTAAAAATCACCGTTGTGCTTATATCTTGGGAATGTTTTTAGTAAATTGAGTGTCCTTTGAGTACAGAGTAAATCTTGTAAGTACAAATAGGATAAGGCTTTTTGATTGTGTATGTAACTCTCATTGTTTTTCCTTTTCCTTGTTCCAGTGGCATCCTGTGCGGCCCATTATAGCATCCATATCTAGTGGAGTCGTGTCTATTTGGGCTCAGCCACAAGTGGTCAGTGCCTCTTTCTTGTTGAATCGAGTTGCTGAAACTATTTTTAAAAATGACTGATAATTTCAGCTCTTGCTCAGATTCTGAACGGAGGTGGCCATCTTGCCACTTTCAAGTTTTCTTTTCTTTTTTTTCAACAAACAGGAGAACTGGAGTGCATTTGCTCCTGACTTCAAGGAACTGGATGAGAATGTGGAGTATGAGGAGCGTGAGAGTGAGTTTGACCTTGAGGATGAAGATGCAAGTCCCCCACAACACACGGAGAAGGAAGAAGAAGATGCAGAAGTTGATGTCGAAACAGTTGAACCGATAGTTGCATTTTGCAGCAGGTGAGAACTTAAAGGAATGTGATGCAGTTGTTTAACTTACTGTGTTTTTTTTTTTTCATATCTGAAAGTTGAACTTGCATGCTGATTGAGAACTTGAGCTGGCAGAACGATCTGATTGCAGCTCTTAGATTTATGGTCAAATGTCACTGATTTGCAACTAAGCAATGAGCAAAGCCTTCCTATATTTAAAAAGTGCCAGTGGTATCAGCCACAGTTCTAAAGAAGCAAAGGTAGAATATGTCAATACAATCTCTACAACTTTTCTTGCCGTGAATGTTGGCTCTGTTAGCGCTGCTTTTTCAGAATACTAAGTAAGTTTTTGTCTGCTGCCGTTTTTCAGTGATGAAGAAGGTGAAGATCCACGTGCGCTGTTGTATCTTCCCATATCGCCAGAAATAGATGAGCCTGAAGAAGGCTGGGGGCAGCCACCAGAACCGGTGAGACTTGACTTATTTTGTGAATTAATGTTTAAGGGTTCTGGGTACTCTGAGCCCATGCATACAGTGTCATAATTGGAACGCTTGTCTTTGTATTAGGGGTGACACACCACATCGTGTTCTGTGCAATAAAACCTCATTAATGCTAATCAGGCCCTGGTGATTGCCCATGTATATACAGCTAAAGCTCATTAATTCGAACTCTGTAAATTCGTAAAACCGGATAATTTGAACTGCCGGCCAGTCCCTGCCAATGGCCATGTAAGTCTATGGTGTCGCATGCTCAATAATTCGGACGCTACGGATCCCGGACCAGTTAATTTAAATGGGCTCCCAAATGGAAGCCACGTCCAGATATGACCGCTGCAGTATAGTGATAATCCAGATAGTCCTAACCTGGATTCCATACTGTAGAGTTGCTTGCGCATCTCATGACATGTGTGCAATGGCGTGCGTACGTGACGATGAGTGGATGGACCCGTCTCCAAGAACGGTCACACCGCATAGTTTCGGCTTTGCTTTTCTGAGCTTTTTTTTCTGCCCGCTTCAGGCAGCCAACAGAGACCAGCCACGTGCCATTGGGATGCTGATTGGCATGTCTCGCTAGTCTTTTTTGTCCCTATTTTTTTTTCCTCGCAGCTTCGGTGCTGATGAGCGTTGCTGTTCGCGTGGTTCTACCATTCTTTCAGTGAGCCAAAACTGCACGCTCGTCACATGCCATTCGCTGCTTGTGCGATGAAGGCTCTTCACGTGCAACGCAGTTGCTTGTGATGTGTGTGATGTAGTAGCGGTGGTCCCCCGCCGCTAAAATTAGTCATTGTCGTGTCGTTGTTATCTCAAAAGCAGTCAATCATTGCCCAATCTTTCACCAAATAAATTTACTGCGATCCAAGTGGTTCTTGTTAGTTTTTTTGGCATCATTTATTAATTCGAACATTAACGAGCCTTTACTGTATCTATGGCGCTACTCTCCTTTATTTGGATGCAGCAGGTCTCGTATTAGTTAATTCACACTAACTACCTAAGGTTAGTTGTCTCGAGGCACAACTGGTACGGCAAGCGATCGTCCAGATATCTTTTCTCGAGCCTACTTAGTGCACTCTTGCTCTTGCATGCTGACGGGCTCACAAAGGCAGTTTGATTACAATCTGAGGGCACAAAGTAGAGCTTTTGCCGTAACTGCGAGAAACCAACTTTGCTGCGCAGTTTTCGTCTCAAAACTAGGAGACCATAGTCATATTTTTCACAAACCTAATTTACTCTGATAAGAATGTGTTTTCACATAAGGCAGGGGGAAATCTTGTACTGATTAGGAAACGGATGGGTACTCTGTGGCACTGGAGATCGAACCCAGCAACTCGATTGTGTGGTGGATGCTTTACCACAAGGGCACTATGGTTTTTGCAACCTTGTGGAACCATTCGATAATTCAACTTTAGAATAATTGGGACATTTTTTTCTGGTCCCTTGAAATCCGAAATAACAAGGTTTTATTTTATTATAATGCCAGCTTGGTCTATGTTCTTGCCTGCTTCGATATTCAGTTATTCCTTACTTCCTACTGAATTGGACACAAGAATAGAGGGCCCACCTTGTAGTCGTCTTACTTAGGAGCCTGTTTATACTTCTGATCAAATAAAAGAGAAAATGTGTTGCAATATTACTTGTAAGGTGCACAGCTTGTAGGGCAGCCAGCATTGGCAACCATTTCCTGATGTACTATCGGCAGTGTTGGTGGTAACGCATTACAAGTAATGGCGTTACCAATAACGCGTTACCTTTTCCGGTAACTTAGTAACGTACTTGTTACCATTTGGGAACTGTAACGGGTAACGTACTTACGTTAACATTTTTCGGTGACGTGACGTGTCACGTTACTAGTTACTTTTCCTTCCAATTGTCCCCGACTCAGCTCCTTTTCTAAGAAAAAAAAATGCGCTGTGCACATAAAGTGATGTCGCAAATAAGCAAAATGTACAGGTGCTCTCGATGACCCTTGTTGCAGCTCGCATGTATACCAGAAAACACCTGCCCTTGACGATGCACCCAACTAAAAAAAACACACACACAACAGCCATAAAGCACGTGCACGAACACGCATCCACGCACTTGCCTTCACTTGCCTCCCCTTCTGAAACCAGTCACACACACACAACTCTTTAAAGAGTGGAAGCATGCCGAGCATTTTTAAACATCACATTTTTCAGAATTACAGTAAACTTGTTGAGAGTTCAGTGAAGTTTTATTTGTGAAGTTATAGTTGAGGATGAAGTGTGAGTTTGGGTTTAATGCCGCATTCAGACAATGGCTTCACCATGTGCCACAGAGATAGAAGCCGTCACATGTAACTCTACAGGCAACTTTAGGCCACTGTTGGTCAAATGTTTAGGGGAAACCCCCAAGGTGGAGTAGATTTGTAATAAGGGAGTAATTACTAATTGGTATCCACCCAATCGCAGCCAAACGGCTGAGAAAGCTGTATAGCTTTCTTTGTAGCCATTTGGCTGAGCTTGGGTGGATTCCAATTAGTAATTACTCCCTGATTACAATATTTAGGCCACTATAACATTTCTGAGCTCCTGCACATTTGTGCAAAGTTTTCTCTTTAAATCAGGATTTCGAGTAAAATCATTGTTCGGGCTAGAAGCTTTAGGTGAAATATGAGGTTTATGTAATCCTTATCGTGAGTTCTTAAGGCGAAGACGCCCTGATTAAAATGTATGGCTATGAAGTAACGGGAAAGTAACGTGCGCTACTTTTTTTCGGTAACGGTGATGGTAACGCATTACCTTTTTTTGTAGGTAACGTAGGGCGGTAACGCGTTTTTTTTTTTTAGCGTAACGAGTAACGTACTTAGTTACTTTTTTTCGGTAACGCCTACAACACTGACTATCGGGGACAGAAGTGCCCAGGACGCGCAGCCGCTGGCTCAAGTGCATTGCTGTGTCACCAGAGTCGCTTGTTGGTACGAGAATGCGCGTCCATTTTGCGGACCAAGGGGTGCTCTTCTGGAAGTGTCTTGCTCTGCCTCCTTCGGACTTGGTGTGAGAAGGAGCCTACGCAATGAGCCGACAACCTAGTGCCCTTTCCAATGCCGGCACTGATGAGGCGTTGGCAACCTGCATTTCATTTTGGATTTTAACCAGCAGCTATGGGCTGCTGGAGCATTGCTTTGCATATCATGTCGAAGGATTGAGCACTGTTCCGGAGACATTCTCAGATGTCCCCCCCTTCTGGCTGGAATGGATATGACAGTACAAAAATATAGCACCGCCTGCGAGACATTTTTTTGCTGCTGCTCGTGCGTCCTGGGCATTTCTGTCCCCGATAGTACAGTAAAAGCTCGTTAATTCGGACTTCTAGGGACCGTAAATTATGTCCGAATTAACTGATGTCCGAATTATCGAGTGGGCAACAAAAACAATAAATGCACGACTTTCATCAGCATACCTTTACTGAGCAAAGTAATTGAGGATGCTCGTCTGCTTTTGCGCAGAAACCCGCACGGATAAAAATTTTCTAAGTGCTTCCAGGTGCTTAGCAGCTCGCATGCTGTCTGCAGTGTCCCAACAAAATTCTTCCAACACAGCGAGGGCCTCCGCTGCTTCCTTCACTGTGCGAGGGGGCCGAGGCTGCTCCTCTTGTGGCTCCTCTTCCTCACTCTTCGCCGTGCAGCATGTCGCTGACAATTTCTTCATCGGTAAGAGAGCCTGCTGTAACAACGCAGTCATCAATGCCGACGTAATCAGCGAGTGTCACTGCATCCGGCAGAAGTCCTCCGAAATCCTGGCAGTCATCTCCATTGTCGTCTAGTGACACTTCGGCCACTGCATCATCGCCAGGCTCACGCACAACGAAGCCGCTGTGTCTAAAACAGTTAGCGACGACGTGCGCGGGCGTGTTGTGCCAAACGTAGGCAAGAATGTTGACCGCGCTCAAAAGATTCATGTCGTACTGCTGCCGACTTCATGGCACAGGAGCATACGTTCCAGCATGCACCTGTGGTATTTGGTCTTGACATACTGAATTATGTCTTGGTCTATCGGTTGGAGGGCCGATGTTGTGTTCGGCGGCAAGAAAACAACTTCTATGTTGTCCAGTCTGGTGACACTGTTATGCGCACTGCAATTGCCCAGCACCATTAACACTTTGCGGTTGTTTGTGGAAAACTGTCGGTCTAGCTTCTGCATCCAGCCTCGAAAAATTTCTGACGTCATCCAGGCCTTTCTATTCGCTCGGTATTCCACTGGAAGAGCTGGCATGTTCTTAAAGCACCGTGGCTGTCGTGCCTTTCCAATGATGACAAGCAGCAAGTGCTCTGTCCCTGTCATGTTGGCGGCTAAAAGAATGGTGACGCGTTCCTTGCTTTTTTTGCCAGCGATGTATGAATCTCTTTTCATGGTCACAGTCTTGTCTGGCAAAGCCTTAAAGAAAAGTGCTGTTTCATCAGCATTAAATAAATCATTTGGATCATAGGGAGCGATGTGTTCGAGCAGCTGAGTGTTCTTCCAGTCGTTGGCAACGTCTTCGTTGACAGCACCTCCTTTGCCGCACACAGTCTTAAAAACGAGGCCATGTCGCTCTCTGAAGCACGCACACCACCCTTCCGATGCTTTGAAAGCATCGATATGCATCATCAGTGCAAACCTCTCGGCTTGCGCCATGATGAGGGGTCCACTGAATGGCAGGTTTGTATTTCGCGAGTTGACCACCCACCGAAGCAAAGCCTCTTCCAACTCTGGATGAGCTGCTGTTCGCAGATGCTTTCGTGACGCTCGGAACTTCTCACTTTCGAACGCCTGAAGAATCTGTTCTTCATTTTTCACATACGTGCTCAGGGTACTTCTTTTCATGTCGTAATTCTTCATGGCTTCTTGTTGAGAGCCCGTCCTTCAGAGCCCGCAAAATTTACACTTTAGCCAAGTCCTTGGCCTCGCACTTCGGCCATTTTGCCGGTGTTGCCATCGGCGGAGAATGCAGTGACACGGGCGCACAACAGAAAAGCACTGATAAAGCTCAATAACTGAGCCGCGCTAAATCCAGCGATCCTCGGCAAAACAGCGTGCAAGGATGTAGCGCACCGACAGCAACAAAGCGACAAAATGGCCCCGTCGATAACGTCGACACGTGAAAAAAACAAGGAAAAGTGCCCACCCAGCCACAAGTCGAGCCAATCAGATTGGATTGGCCAAGTTTATTAATTGATGTCAATGGCGATGCTGCATTTGGGTATCACTTTAGTGCCGTGTTTGCCGTATTTTCGTTATCGATCCTCGGTGGCTGCCCGAAATCGTCTGAATTATCCGAGGTGGGGTGGAATCCATCCGAATTAACGAGAGTTTGATCCCATAGACTCCTATACATAATTGTAGGGACCAGGCGCCAAGGTCGAGTTATCCGATTTTCCGAATTAATGGAAGTCGAATTAACGAGCTTTCACTGTACTTTGATTATAGTCTATAGACAACGTACAGTATTGTGCCAGAGCTACAACAGCTATAGTAAACTTTAGCAGAACTGGTATTCCATAATTTTTTTTTTTATAGTAATGACCATTTTCAGCTGCTCTGAGTGCTTTGCTGGTTGCAACTTATGTTTGCTTAGTGCTTCCATGCATTAAATTGCAGTGTTCATTGCTGTGTTTAAACTCTTCAGCTTGCTTGGAAAGATTATTGCAAAGAAATTAACTAGGAACAGTCAAAATTGTAATTATGAACTCCCTGCTTAACTCCATTTTTATTGCTTTCATTGCAAGCTTTTGATCTGCTCAAAGGTGATACCAGTGCATTGCTGTCTTTCAGTCCACTGAAGAGCATGGGACAAAACGACCTAGTTCTCAAGGAGACTCACCGAAGAAGAAGAAACCCAAGACCTATGACATTGAGCTTAAGGACGCTCCAGTTGGGGGTAGAAATCCTGCCATGTACATTTCATGTGTTACAGAGAGTGTTCGCACATGCACATTTGACCCTTACTGTGATGACATTCACTTTTGATTGGAAGTACTTCTCCTGCAAGAAAGGAGATTGTTAGATGACAGTGGATTGAGCTAAAAGATGGATTCCTGACCTCTTCATTTTTGATGCCAGTTGTTTGCTTTTGAGTAACATAATTTGCCCTTTTCTGTGGCCTTGCGTTTGTGACCAGAACTGAGAACCATGCTCATTCGGCACACTCTGTAGACTTGAATTCAAAAGTTACTGTTTACCGAGTGTGCTGTGTTCATACTTGCATTATGATGCAATAATGGTATCATGTGATTGTCCATGGTTTCATTATTTATGTTGTGTTAGGTTCATTCATGTTGGGACATTGCATTATATACAAGGACAGCTTTTGTTTTGGCAAGGGAATGTCGGAGACATTATGTTGGACAATTAGCTATGTCTGCCAGTTAGAAGTTGTTTAATGGAAATACTTTTCTTTCATTCCGTTGCAAGTTTGGCGTAGCCCTTGCTGCTGAATTTTGGTGTTCATTGTTATGCACGCTTAGAGACATTACTCCTGCAACGCAGTTATAGTAATGACTTAGAGATCCATAAAACCTATATTTACAAGTCCAAGCCTCACTTATTCTCTAAATTTTAGTAGCAGGGCCCTATAGTTATCATGAGTAGCAGGTTAACTTTGATGTGCAAAAAAAAAAAATGCAGTACACATTAACTGTTATTGATTGTGGCCTGTCTGTGTTACTTCTTCCTTTTGCTTAATTTAATTATTAATCTTTAGCAGTGTTTGCTCTGTAGCAGTCATGAAGCTGCAAAGCAGCTTTAGTAGTTATGCTTGCTTATACAATAGAATATCGATGATATGAATCTCAAGGGATCACTTGTATCATACAAAAATTTGCATCATCCAAAATGAACAAAATTCTAATGCAGATTTTACGCTGGCATGTTTTTGGTTTTTGGTGTTTCCTTAGAGCTGCGTGCCACCACTGACTCGTGGTATCAGCGGTATGTCGGCTGCGTGCCGTCGCTCACTGCTTGCGGCAAACGTAGCATTGCCAATGTACAAGCACCAAGTACTTTGTTGTGCTCTGGGGTGTGGTAGTGGCTCACTCAGTATTATCGATTTTTCGTTAAATCCAAATTTCGGCCATTGCCCACAGTGCATTTTGGCCAGGGCATTTTGCAAATTTATTTAATCACAAAATTCGTATCAACAGGGATGGCATCATCGAGATTCTACGGCAAGCGCATGGGCTTGGTGATTGAAAGAGTGTTGTCATGTGAAATATTGAATACGGAATTCATGTTTTCCAATTACATGGTATGGTTTCTTGGTCTAGTTCTTGTTTAAACATCCTGACTACAAATTAGCTGCAAAATGGCTTTAAAGACAGAATGATTGCACTGATCCTGACAGCTTTTTTGAGGATACTCTCTGCACCTTACAGCCTTTTTCTTTGGGCATGTACTGGCAAACTTGTGCTTTATAGTGTGCCAGTTGAACTGTTTCCAGCAGCATTATAGAGACACTGAGGACAGCTCCATCCAGTTATTGTTCTTTGTCAAAATTTATTTGCTGGCTGTTTCTGAGTATGTTAATGTTTGTGTGGCAGCAAAAAAGAAAAACGTTTTTGCTCGAGAAAATTGGTTAAAAAATTATCCTGCCACTTGAGTCAAACTCATGATGTCCATACCAAGGACTGATTGCTGCCATTTTGCAGTAAAGGGCAAAGTAGCATGGCCTCTGGGATCCGCACCAAAAATTCATTGTTGGCGCAAGTAGTTTACTTATGAAATTGGCCGATGATCATGACGCCTGTGTCTTGTTTTTTTAATCTTTTGTAGCTTATGAAAGCTCAGTTTTTGGTGAGAGTGGTCCTTTTGTCGTCAGAATGTTGTAGTGTATAGATACAGGCCAACTTTCATTTGTCCTCAGTGTCCATTTAGACGGTGAGCTAAATTTGTGTTGTCACACACTGCCACTATGCTGTACATTTTCAAGGAACAGTTTTGGGTTTTGCAGGCAGTTGCAACAGCATTTATGGGAGAATAGCTTTGGATTTTATGCTATTTGTACACATCTTGGCCCTTTATTTGCAGGCTTTAGATTACAAAATGCATAAAATATTTCCATCACAGCACCCAAAACTATGTTATGTCGCAGGCACAGTCGTTTTGATTAGTTTGCCTCGGCATGTATACTTTCAGGTTAATTGTTGCAAAGCACTCTTGAATGAGGAATCTACAGAAACAGATTGGGCACAGTGGTGGAATCGAGGTCCATTGCAGTGGGCAGTGAATAGTAAAAGTAGTTTGCATTCATAGCAATACATGTTGTAGAGCAGGTCAAGAAGGAAAAGAAAAATATAAAAGAGATGAAAGCATTTTACTGTAGCAAGCCATCTAAAGGATTAATATGTAGCCACTACCTAGAGGTTAGTGGCTGGAGGAGAGGGTGTCATGCTTTCCTCAAGTCCGTTGGTTCCAGATGGGTGCAGGAGAATTTTTTCTTGGGAGTATCATGCTGGGTAGCTGGTAGCTTGATTAGGAAGTGCACAAGGATGTAGCAGAGCAAGCTGGTTATCAACCATGCCCTTAGCCTCACCTTGTCTTCCTTTTTCAAGTGTCTGTGCCCGACCCTCAACTAACATTTTGCAAATGCAGTTGTCTGCAATAAGCGTGACTTGGTAGAAAGCCTGTGCGCAGTTTGAAAAGGATAAATGTGAGGACAAGAAAAGTGCAACAAGTGCGAAGGCTTGTAACATTCTCAATAGGGTCTCCGTAAGGCATCTGTGCTGTTCTTGTGTGCCTGCCAACTCCACTCTTGCTGTAAAGCATGTCACAGTCCTTCTGTGTGTGTGTGCTTTGCAGCATGCCTGTGGCAGGGAGAAAGCAAAATGTTGTGCCTTCACTCTTCCCTCCTTTGTGTGTTTTCATGTGAATTTTAATTTTGAAATTGAAAGCTGTTTTTTGGGGAAAGGAAATCGCGCAGTATCTGTTCGACATCTCCACTGACACCTGAACAGGGCTGTAAGGGAAGGGATAAAGGAGGGACTGAGAGAAGAAAGGAAGAAAGAGGTGTTGTAGTGGAGGGCTCCCGGGCACCTTTGTGTTTCCCCTCCATCAGCCAGGTTCAGCCCGGGTATTCCGGATCAGTAGCCAAGTGCCCTAACCACTGAGCCACTTTAGGGCCACCATGGCAGGTAATTTCCCTATGGAAGGAATTCGGTAATTAGTTGCAGTCTTGTAACGCACGAACATTTTTTTTCCTGTCTTCATGGTAGTCAACACGTTTTTCATCCTTCGCCCTCCTATTTTCTTCTTTTCTCTCGTTCACGTTCATAAATTATAAAGAATTATACATAACAAAAAAGCCCTTGCGCGCCTCTGGGGTCCTAAAAATAAAACTTGTTTGGCCGAGTGATACTATACTTCGCTTTTTTTTTTTGTATTGTGGCACTTTTACTCCTTTTACGAATAGGGGCACTATTTTTCCGAGAAAAATATGCGGAACGCTCGATTTCAGGGCAGCGCGCTCGGGTTATCGGATATCATAATGGATGCCTATCCGTCGAGTCGACGTCTTCTTCCTCGGATTTCCGCTTCCTCGCTTCTAAACTTTTCAATCATGCATGTCTGTTTCCGCGCGCCCTCCTTTGACTGCAACCCTGAACCGAGGAGCGGGTGTGGTGGCGGTTCTCCAGAGAAATTCCGAGCAACCGTTCGTCACACAGCATTCTGGGTGGTGTCATAGCATTTCACTTTGCATGTAGCTTAAATGTTTTAGTCAAATTGGGGACTACCTTTCGACATGGGTTCGGACCAATGACGTGCGCACCTTCAATCGCATGCTTTCTGAGACTTGCGACGGGGTTCGGACCGATGGCATGTGCACCTTCAGTTGCATGCTTTAAGGCGCGTTTGAGATGTCCTCCGAGATGCAGAGTTCTGAGAGCTACTGCGTCCTTTCCTCAAAACACATGCTTTCGCATTCCCTCACGTAAGGAGACAAGTGCCCTTAGAATTTTTTCCTCGCGGCAGCCGAATGCGTTTTTATGGAGGAAAAACGCTAAGGCGCCCGTGTGCTGTGCGATATCAGTGCACGTTAAAGATCCCCAGGTGGTCGAAATTATTCCGGAGCCCTCCACTACGGCACCTCTTCTTCTTTTCTTCTTTCACTCCCTCCTTTACCCTTCCCTTACGGCGCGGTTCAGGTGTCCAAAGATATATGAGACAGATACTGCGCCATTTCCTTTCCCCCAAAAACCAATTATTATTATTATTAGCCGAATGTGTGCTTCTGCATGGCGGGAATGTACGGCATATTGTGCAGTTGTGTCTACGCCGGCCTCACGTTATAGGTCTCGTTTCGTGCTTGTTACAGACTTTCATACGCCTGTCTAGAGCGCTCCTATGGCGCGCTCTGGTGGTGTGAGGTGGCTATATTGGTTGCTGCCTGTTGGGCACGATATATCTTTTTGAGACATATGAAGAGCTTAACCGCGGTCTATTCAATCGTAAACATCGGCTTGTTCTGCAGTGCGCCTCACGCGTGCTTTACACGATTGTGTGGAGGGCACCAGTCAAAACAGACCTATTGGCACTTCAAAAAGCAACCGGGACCAATCGGAAGAGGTCGGATTTCAATTAATCCCGTGCACTCGTGTCTCTGGAAGTTCCAAATAGTCTTTTTTTTTTCTTTTTAGCTCGGGCTGCAAGTGTTGCAAAAGCGCCTTGCTGTCGTCCACAATTGCACGTGCGTGACCCAGCGTGTGTATTTTCTTCTTCCCCCCATTTCGGCGCATTCGCAGAGACTCACCCGCTACTCAGCTCCAAGGTGAAGGACAAGAGCCAGCAGCCGCGCAAGCCCCGCCAGAAGCCCGTCAAGTCCGGCTCGCAGGGCGGCTACGGCCAGGAGGCCAAACCGCCCCGGTCGTCCAAGTTGACAAAACTGAAAGGTTCGGCCTCTCTCTTTCATCCCAATCTCCGGCCCGCTGGTCGACCTCGTGCGCAGATTCTGTTGCCTCGCTGCTAGCGAAGGCTCCGGCCTGCGAGCCAAATTGGCCAAACTGTCAATACATTTAAAGTTTTGAACCTACTTTTGCCTTGTGGTCGGAGCCGCCGCGGTGGCTCAGTGGATGGGGCGCTCGGCTGCTGAGCCGGTGTACGCGTGTTCGAACCAGACCGCGGCGGCAGCGTTTCGATGGAGGCGAGACGCATGAGGTGCCCGTGTGCTGTGCGAAGTCAGTGTACGTTAAAAGATTCCCCAGGTGGTCGAAATTATTCCGGAGGCACCTCTTTCTTCCTTTCTTTTTTCAGTCCCCCCTTTATCCCTTCCTTTAGGGCTCTGTTCGAGATATGCAAGACAGTTACTGCGCAATTTCCTTTCCTCAAAGCCAATTTTCATTTCATTTCTTGTGGTCGGCTTGCGAAAGAAGAAAAGAAGAAAGAGGTGCTCTCCACTACGTCACCTCTTTCTTCCTTTCTTCTTTCACTCCCTCCATTATTCCTTCCCTTAAGGCGCAGTTCGATCAGGTGTCAGACGATATGCTGGACAGATACGGCGCCATTCCCTCCCCCCCCCCTCCCCCCCGCAAAAAAAATTTCAATTTTTTTTCGGCGTTTTGATTGTTTGGCCTTGCTAGTGTCGGCTAGCCGCGCGCCTATGGTGAAATTTGCTGCGGAAACGCGTGAAAAAAAAACTTTATTGACAGTAGGTGCGCCCTAAGAGGCCCAAGAGGTCTGCTGTCACGTAGCTTTTCAAATTCTTGGTGTAACAAGTTTTCGCTGATCTCTTAAAAGAGCTGCATTGTGCCAATGCCCCCTATGTTGTGCCGAATAGAACGTCGTCAGTTTCTTCAGGACTTCGTTCAGCAAATATTTTCCGATACATATACTATAAGCCCTTTTATGCCACGAGGCAATACTAACTGCTGAAAAAACGTTTGTGCTGTCCGCCACCGTGCTCGCTCGCCGAAAATAAGGGGGCAAGCCTTTTTATTATTATTAATATTGAAAGCCCCCCCCCCCCCCCTCACCTCTTCTATTCTTCCAACGTTTTCCTAGTTCGCTCTGTTTCAATGGGGATGCACTATCACTGTGGGAGTAGTAAAGCCCCTCAATAAACTTAGGCAGTAGTCCTAAATCCGATAGACATGCTTAGGCGCATTGTAGGGTGGCGCTCCCGCGTGCTTGTTTTTCGATGCACGTGTGGACTGGTAAGATGATGGAGTAAGGAGAGTGCATATATACTATGACGTGGCCAGTTTAATTGAGCCCGGTCGTAGCCAGGACAGGAACAAACGTCACCTGGCGTGTGGCGACTGTATTGGCGTCTTAAGTTTTAAGCCTTAATTTTGTTTGCTGGTTTTTATGGGGTTTAACGTCTCAAAGCGACTCAGGCTATGAGGGACGCCGTAGTGAAGGGCTCCGGATAATATCGACCACCTGGTGTCCTTTTAACGCGCACTGGAACCGCGCAGCACACGGGCCTCTAGCCTGCGTCGAAATGCGACCGCCGCGGCCGGGATTGAACCCGCGTATTCCGGGGTAGCAGCCGAGCGCCATAACCACGGAGCCATTGCGGCGGCTAATTTTGTTTGAGTAAAGGCTCAGAGGCGGCCGCACTGTTGGAGTTGCGAGTGTGGAACCGGAAAAATTAGTTGCTGCGGTTTAACGACTGCTGAACCTAGCTGGTTAGAGAGGGAAAGCTGTGGTGTATCAGACAAGCAGACGCGGCTTGGCGTCTAGCTGTAACGTTGAGTGCGTTCCGCACACTGGATAGGCAGCGCGCCCACCCTGAAAAAAAAATATGAAATTTGGTTTTTGGGGAAAGGAAATCGCGCAGCATCTGTCTCACATATCGGCGGACACCTGAACCGCGCCGTAAGGGAAGGGATAAAGGGGGAGTGAAAGAAGAAAGGAAAAGGTGCCGTAGTGGAGGGCTGCGGAATATTTTCGACCACCTGCGTATCTTTAACGTGCACTGACATCGCACAGCACACGGGTGCCTTAGCGTTTCGCCTCCATATCGAAACGCGGCCACCGCGGTCGGATTTGAACCCGGGCACTCCGGATCAGTAGCCGAGTGAGCGATAGTAGTTAGAAAGATAGATGTATTTGCGTTTAAACGGTATGCGTTAAGAGCAATAATTGTTGGTACGAGTGCATTGAGCAAAAAAAAAACGCAGTTCGTAAAACATTACAGTGGTTCGACTTGCTTGCCATGCTTGCTTGCGAAAGCTTAAGACCCCCCCCCTTTAACGGAAGTTTCGGTCGTTTACGTCTGGCGCGCAGGCCTCTGCTGTGACTCGTGTGTGGCGGCGGCGCGACCTTTCCTTGTTTACGCCGAGTCGACCGACGGTGCGGGTGCACTTGACGTGGCCGGAACTGGCGCCTTCCCATTCAAGCTTTCTCCCGTACTTTTCCCCCTTTGTCCCCCCCCCCCTCCCTCCTCTCCCCCACCCCCTTTTCCCCCCCTCGGCGCGCCGCGCTTCGTTTTGCAAGCTCGGCATGGGTGGCCAGAAGACGTGCGCGCCGCGCTTCCAGCTTTATTTTGGCTTCAGTATTGTTCCATCTCGTAACCGAAAATTCCCGAAATTAGATGCGAAAACTCCTATGCATGACGCCCTTTTCCCTGCAAAAATTCAGAAAATCTAGCAATTTGAAAAAAAGAACCCGGAAAATTTCGGTTTCTAAAGTTTTCCGAAAACGCACGGACGTTCCCTTTGCGCCATATCTTACACCTAAAACTGCCCCCCCCCCCCCCGAAAAAAAAATCACGGCCGGTTTAGTTTGGGGCTTTTCACGAATTATCGTGCGCTAGCACGGGGAACAGCGCAAATACAGGGCGTAGAGAGGCACGTACAACACAGCGTTAGCCCTGGTTTTGCGCGGTTTATATTGGCTTTCTATGGTTTTGCTTGATTTGACTGGCTTACGTTGGTTGATTTATCATATGATGTAAGTTTGCGTAATATTACATCATTCTAGACTTGTACTTAAAGTAGAATTGGTCATTCCTTGCTGGGGCTCCTTATACCGCTCCTGGTGCTGGGGTGCAGCGGTTAAGCGACGCGCCACTGCCCTGCAGTGGCAGGTGCTGCCATCCCGTGGGGCTTGTGGGATCCAGATTGCTCTTCCTGAGGAACCTCTGGCGTCTAATCATTAATTGAACTGCCACCAGCCACGGTGGGCAGGTTTTGATGACGTCACAAGGTCCCGTGACCTAGGTGTCCCGCCTGCCACCCAGGCGGTTGGCAGCCAGCTCTTCCAGATCGTGGAGGGACCAGACAGACAGACAACGGGGCGGCGTTGGGAAGGTCAGAAGCAGGCTTGAGACAGACGGACGGACGGACGGAGCAGCTTTTCGGCGGAGTGGAAGTCCTAGTGCTGACGAACTAAAAATTCTCTGTTTGGCACTTCAAGCGGTCGCCCGAGGCCTGTCTGTTTAGAATTATCTCGTTTTCCAACGACACCAGTATCTGGGACTTTCTGCATTGGAAACCGGCCTCGTGGTCGGTGTAATGCGTTGTGACCCGAAAACTCTCTCGTAACAGTTCCTGGCCGAGGTTGGGTCTGGCAGGGGTGGCTCTGTCGACGGTGCCTCTCCGGTCATCATGCGATGGTAGGCAGCAGGAACTCGAAAACCAACCGGGAAGTGACAGCTGTCATAGTGAAATTGAAAAATTGGTTTTTGGGAAAAGGAAATGGCGCAGTATCTGTCTCACATAATAATAATAATAATAATAATAATAATAATAATAATAATAATAATAATAATAATAATAATTGGTTTTGGGGGAAAGGAAATGGCGCAATTTGTCTCATATATCGGCGGACACCTGAACCGCGCCGTACGGGAAGGGATAAAGGAGGGACTGAGAGAAGAAAGTAAGAAAGGTGCTGTAGTGGAAGGCTCCGGAATAATTTAATAATAATAATTGGTTTTGGGGGAAGGAAATGGCGCAGTATCTGTCTCATATATCGTTGGACACCTGAACCGCGCCGTAAGGGAAGGGTAAAGGAGGGAGTGAAAGAAGAAAGGTGGAAAGAGGTGCCGTAGTGGAGGGCTCCGGAATAATTTCGACCACCTGGGGATCTTTTACCTGCACTGACAACGCATAGCACACGGGCGTGCGTTTTTGCATTTCGCCTCCATCGAAACGCAGCCGCCGCGGTCGGGTTCGAACCCGTGTACTCCGGCTCAGTAGCCGAGCGCCCTAATTCCACTGAGCCACCGCGGCGGGTGTTATAGTGGCTCAAGATGCGACATCTCGGCAGCTGCGACAAGAGTCAGGCGCATGAGATGGCCGGCGCGCTCCTGCCTCTCACAACGGCAGCCATGCACGTGCACCTTTACGCCTACTGGATTCCTCCCATTCGACCGCACCACGACTACCATGTCACAGTAGTGGTATGATGGCTATCATAGCAGTGGTGTAGGCACCCGGAAAAGGAGGTCGTGCTCAGGCCTTCTCGCTGGTCTAGGCGCAGTGTGGATAGAGAGCGCTGTATGTAGCAGCCGCGGGACGGGAGAATGTACAGTCTTTGCCAAAACTAACCGGGCTGCCCTTACCACCGCTACTCTTGCTATCAGGAGACACTTTATCACCCGTAAGTGGATAGCGATAGCGCTGCTTCACGTCGTCACACACGTTCTCGTCAAAGGGGCTGGCGACCTCGGCGTTGCCAAAGTCCGTGGCTTTGCCGCTCCGTCGCAAACCCGCTTCAGAAACGGTCGCGGCAGTCTTGTTCTGTCGAAGACGCCACGTGTTGCGACAGGCTGGTATGTGAAGAGAGACGTGACAAATGCGGAAGCCAGAGTCGGTCAGTGTTGGAGAGTGAGGATTGGTCGCTACCCAGATCATGCGGCGGCAATTAGGAATAATAGCGTTCCATTTCCCAGATGCGATGGGAAAGCCGGAGATAAACTCCGCCGCGGTGGCTTAGTGGTTAGGGCGCTCGGCTACTGATCCGGAGTTCCCGGGTTCGAACCCGACCGCAGCAGCAGCGTTTCGATGAAGGCGAAACGCTAAGGCTCCCGTGTGCTGTGCTATGTCAGTGCAGGTTAAAGATCCCCAGGTGGTCGAAATTATTACGGAGCCCTCCACTACGGCACCTCCTTCTTTCTTTCTTCTTTCAGTCCCTCATTTATATATTCCCTTACGGCGCGGTTCACGTGTCCGCCGAGATGTGAGACGATACTGCGCCATTTTCTTTCCACAAACACTTTACCGGGAAAGGAACGGCGCAGCCAGTTTTGATTTCCAGGCCTCTGCCCACCCGCCTTCGGTCCATACAGTCGTCGCGGCTACCGCTAGCACTTTCATGCTATCAGGTATAAGAGAGAGCGGCACCTGGCGCCCGGTTAGTAATTATAGGTCGTTTTTCGTCGTCCACCGGGTGACTCCTGTGCGGTAGCGTACGCGTGTCTGCCTCGCTCGCCTGCGAAACCGAATCAGGCGGCAGCAAGGCAATGTACGACTCGGAGCAGCGTCTCGACTCGGCTACGCTCACTTTATTCTGATTAAATCTAAAGCAGAGAGGAGGTCGGGGAGGCGCCAGAGCTCCCTTAGCTGGCTGCTAACTCGCTGCCGCCGGTGCGCTGCCGCGTCGTTGTCACTGAGCGCGCAGTAACCGTCGTAGGCGGTCGCAAAGAGAGAGGTATGAAAGAAGTGTGGAGGGTGCTTCGGTGCTAAGCTTCCCTGTAAGCTGTATACGAGCTTTGAGTTAAGCTTATGGCCCGTATCCGTCGCGCTGTCCAGGGAGGGAGGGGGAAGGTCAGAGTTCGGGAAGCTGAGGAGGAGTGCGTATATAGTGTGTGATTAGCCAAGCCTGCGCCCGCCTGTGCTGCTGCTGCTGCTGCTATTTTTTGGAAGGCCAGAATCCCGAGCTGTACGCACGCGGTGGAGTATAGCTGCATCGCTGACTGCTATTTCGAGCGCCGGCAAGCACCTCGTGTCATTAGCTGGCTGGACCTCTCGGCGGGGGTTTTTTTTGGCTGTATTTTCAGTTTCATTTAGAGCGACGTTTGATCTTCAGCTTTTCACCCCCGTGGGAGCGTTCTGTAGCGCGCGTGTCGCCCCCGCGAACCGGTGCGCTCGGCGTTTATGCAAATGTGGTCGCGGCAATATGCACGCGGGCTCGGCGACGCGGGTGATACGTTCTGCAACGCGACGACGGCCGACCGTGGAAAGTGAAAGGCGGCTCAGAGATGCCTGCGCTGTTGTGTCAGTGTGTGTGTATGGTTTTCCTCGTTATTTTTATTTGGAGTCGACTCTGGATAATTCGAATTCGAAGGGGACCGGAAATTTGTTCGAATTATGCGCAGTTCGAATTAACGGGAACGTTTTGAATTCCGTTTATGCTGACGGGAGTAATGCCCCAGTTTGAATAAACTGGAAGTTCGATCTAAGCGAGCTTTCTCATTAATATTTACATTCGATTGTCGGTAATTTGAACTCGAAGGGGACCGTCAGTTATTTTTCGAATTATGCATAGTTCGAATAAACGGGAGTCTTTTGGCACGCTCGCCGCAGTAGTGGCTCAGTGGTTATGGCGCTCGGCTCCTGACCCGAAAGACGCGGGTGCGATCCCGGCCGCGGCGGTCGAATTTCGATGGAGGCGAAATTCTAGAGGCCCGCGCACTGTGCGATGTCAGTGCACGTTAATGAACCCCAGGTGGACGAAATTTCCGGAGCCCTTCACTATGGCATCCCTCATAGCCTGAGTCGCTTTGGGAGGTTAGACCTCCATGAACCATTTTGGCACGCTCGATGTTCACTGAACCGACGTGTCGGTTCGAATAAATCGGAAGTTCGAATTAAGCGGGTTCGATTTATCGGGAGTCCACTAATGCTGCATGATAGACAGAAATCAGCCGCCAGTTGCTTTTCGGTTATCCTGGCTGTGTTTACTGCAAGTGAAAACAAGTGTGCTCTATTCCTTTGCGAAAAGTTTGTTTGTTGAAGTTTGTTTTTGAATAGTGCATAATTCATGGAGCCGTAGACAAGACGAAAACCGCGGACGCCATTTTAACGGCTTTCTCTACTTTTCCCTTCTTTTTGCTGTGTCGTTTCAGATATAGACGGTGGCAGCTTCGAAGGCTCCAACTCACCAGCGTGATCATCGTGCCGTCTTCCCGTCTTTTCATCGCATCACATCCCCAGCGCGCCGGCTGGCTCTCATGCGTTTTATGAGATTTTTGTTTGATACGCATTTTTATCTCGGTTTGCTTGCTATTTCTTTTTTGCACGTTCGTCCACACATTAAACCTGGTTTTAATTATGCGTAGTATCTTGATTACGTGGGGTGCGTTACCTTTGGACGCGCTCCCCATGAGCATGTGGGGAATGATAAGACCCCCCCCTACCTCTAAATCAGCTTTTGTATGTGAGAAGTAAGCGAGTCGCTTGACCTAGCGGCGTTGGTGACCGCTGGGTTGCAAAGCCTTATCCAGTGGGCGTGATTACAGGTAAGGCAGCATGTCCAGCTCCCAGCTGGAAATTACGGAGTTCGATTCTTCGCATGTACAGTACATGGTTTAGTTTTCTTGCATCCCTATGAAGGCTATCGCGGACGGTGGACGTTCATCAGGAAATTTAATCTGAGGTTTGGTATTGTACGTGCTAATCATCTTAAAAATATTAGCGAAGAAAGTACAAAAGACTAACGGGGGGGGGGGGGGGGGGGGCAGAACTGCATGCTTCATATGCGCGCTGCCGTTTCAATCGATAGCGACTGTTCAGTAAAAGGAACGCCACATTATATGACAGCCGTTGAAAATTTAAAATCCAAAGTGGCGTGAATGCCACGCTTGAGAACTAATGAATTTAATCTAAAACGATGCAAATTCCCGACCTCCTCTAGATCATTATTAGTGAAGCCCACCGCAGCACATTAACGTAAGCGTGCCTATAGCTGTGCCTCAGCTAATGCGTCGGCAGTGCCGGGGTGCGTATTCTGTCTCGTGCATACGTCATCAAGGCGCCGAAAATGCCAGTGGTAACAGCATACTGCCGTACAGCTACGGCGCAACAGACGTATAGTTTAGTTTAGGGGGCTTAACGTCCTAAAGCGATTCAGGCTGTGAGGGACGCCGTAGTAGAGGGTTCCGGAAATTTCCACCACCCAGGGTTCTTTATCGTGCGCTGACATCGCACAGTACACGGGCCTCTTATCATTTCGCCGCCATCGAAATTCGACCGTCGCGGCCGGGATCAAACCCCCGTCTTTCGGGCCAGCAGCCGAGCGCCATAACCACTCAGCCACCGCGGCAGCTAGACGTAGACGTTTTGTAAAGAAGATGCATTGCAGCGCTTTGTTGTGATTTCTTTGCTTCGTCTACGTCTGCTGCGCTGTGGCTGAGGTAGATCTGAACCAGCTCGCCCAACAAGTTGTGTTAACAGCACGTTTATTACTCCCCGTAATTCCTCACCCCGTAACTGTCAGCCGACAGGCGATAGATGGCAGGTGGTAGCACAACAAAACGCCACCTGCCGCCACGGCGAGAGCGGAGGAATGGGCAACTGGAAGGTGGCTTTCACGGGAAGGTCCCGGAGGGTGGCTAGCAGCGTATCACGCCACCTGCCAGCCGTGGCGTGAAAATACGCGAAGAGCTACGCTCAAATTTCGCATTACCGGCTATCGTAATCGTCTCTCAATTTTTTTTAGCATCGCCTGAAGTCGCGTTGCGAGCGCGCTTTTGCATTTCGGCAGCTGTCGGTTATGTGAAATTTCTGCGATCAGGCATCGAACCTGCGACCTCGTCCTTAGCAAGAAAACACTAACACGGCTTTGACGACTGCAGCGGTGCTTTAAGTGCTCTTTTATAGGCGACTAGACGGGAACCCTGTGGGCCGGACATTCTTGACAAATGTTTTTCGTGTTAGTGTGCGCGAAATGCTTTCAATTCAGAAGGTCTTCAAGTTATTTTTAAGGAACTGGTGATTCCAGAGAGCTCTAGCCGCCTTCATTTTGCAACATGATCGTCCTGCAGAGTCGCACATTTTTCGCAGCGTTGACGTTATGATTGCATGGCTGCTGCAAAATTGACATTCCTTTTGGGGGTGATCTAAAACGGCTGGCGTACGAACGGAATGGCTTGTAAATGTGCGATTGTGGGGAGAGGCTTTCAGCTTTGGAAGAAGGAACCAGGAGTCGTTAGATACGAGATCAGGTGAGTAAGGTGAATTTCAGTGTAGTAGCTGCGCAGGAACTTTTGAATACGAACCACATATTGAACCAGAACGTTGCCTTGACGAAAGAGCGTAGGTGCAGTCTTTTCTGACCGTTTTTCTGTGAATGTGAGAAAGGAAGTTCGTTTGCAGTATGCTGTCACGGGCTTCAGCCGCTGCTGTTGTGCCCTTGGGTGCGCAGTGGATGACATACATCACTGTCCCAAAAATGGCGACATCATCTTCGCAGCACTGGAGGTAATCAGAAATGCCCGGTGGCGATGAGTTCGAGTGATTTCGTAGTGATGATTGCCGCCTGGTTTCAGGATTGAAATATTAGGGACCCCCGCGCGGTATGTAGGGTGCTGTATAGGGTAGCCGTGAAAACTCGTTTTGGCAACTCTCGTGGAACATCCCTTGAGACCACGTTGGGAACTGCTGAGCAGTGTCCTTTGAAACCGCTGTGGTAATTCCAATGGGGCCAGTTTGAAATTTATTCGAGGCCTCGCCTGAGCTGCCGGCACGTGTTCGACTACCTGCAGTCAGACTAACTGCTATGGCAGCATGATAGATCCGGTATACTACGATGTCATGGTAGTGACGCCGATCATCGGCTAGGGGGAGCTGCGCTGCTCATTTGGAGCGGAAGCTCTACTCCCATGCAAAACCTCAAAGTCAGGTCGCTCCGAAGAATGACCTTCAAGCGACGGAGCGCGTTGTGGCTTTGACGTCATACCATGTGACGCCCCCTTCTGAAGCCAAACATGGCATCAGGGTAATATCCCTTGTCCTTCACAAACTACATGGGGGACAAGGGATATTACCCTGATGCCATGGTTGGCTTCAGAAGGGGGCTGTCCACGCAAGACGTACTCTTACAATGAAAGGGGGAAGTTCTCACTGAAATACCAAGAAGTGGAGAACACAGTACTAGCGCTGGACATAAAGGGAGCCTTCGATAACGTGGGACATGCGGCCATCACGGAAGGTCTCAATAACATAAACTGCGGAAACAGAGGCTTCCGATATGTCGACGCCTTCTTGACGGAACGAATGGCTACGATTGGCATCGGAAACACAAGATCTGAGAGCTTCACGGTGCCAAACAAGGACATCCCGCAAGGCTATGTGATATCACCGCTACTATTCAACGTAGCGATGATAGGACTCACGAAAGTGCTTGACGAAATAGAAAACATCAGCTACGCAATGTATGCAGATAACGTAACAATATGGACAACCACAGGCTCCCTAGCAGCAAAAGAGCAGCTACAAAGAGTGATCGACCATACTGAACAATACGCCAGGGTCAGAGGAATATCGTGCTCAGCAGAAAAATCAGAATACGTAAGAATTAAAAAAATGTACACGGAAATACGACTCTCAAATCACCCTGAAACTCGGAAACGAGACAATACCTGAGAGTTGAGTTGAGGTGTTGAATGCTACAGGTGGGGTTAGCCTTGCTTTCTCTGCCGGCAATTGCTCCACCGCAGCGTCCCTTCGATATTAACAATGCCGCATCTACCCCTCTAAGCGCACAGGCTCTTATAATAGCACACATTCTCTAACGCAGTCACTGTGGACTGTGTGGATTGTGTACAATACATGAGAATACGGAAGTCAGAGTGCTTGGAATGTGGCTGCAAAACACAGGACGATGTAGCAAAACTATCGCCTATCTTAAGACTCTTAAGAATACAACAGAGCAATTCGCCAGAATCGTGTGAAGAGTCAGCAGTAAAAAGAAGCGGATGAGAGAACAGGACACTCTAAGACTCATAGACAGCCTCGTCACGAGCAGGGTAACGTACAGTCTCCCCTACCACGAACTAAGCAAGCAAGAGACTCTACGAATCGACACCATACTACGCAAAGCGTACAAAACGGCGCTCAAACTTCCAATGTCAACACCAACCGAAAATCTAATGGCACTGGGAGTATCGAACAGCTTCCGCGAACTACGAGAAGCGCAGCGTAGTACGCAACTAGACAGCCTCACTCAAACCAGAACGGGAAGACATCTAATGGAGAAATTGCGGCTATCCCTATGGACACACAAAAAGACAAGGCACACTTGAAGACAGAAACAACATCCGGGTAAGACCCAGACACATCGACACCAATATACGCCATGAAAGACGACAAGCCAGAGTCCGAGCACTCAGCAGGAAATTCAGCGACAATCCCAGCGTAGTCTACACGGATGCAGCAAAGTACCGATACCAACGCAAAACGATCGCCGTTGTAACAGACGAAGGAGGGAAAGAAATAACCAGAACAACGATAAACAACCCAAGCATAGAGGCAGCTGAAGAAGCTTCCATTGCTCTGACAATATCGCACGGCAACGCAACAGGCCAAAACCACGCTATAGTGACGGACTCCAAACAAGCATGCAGAAACTACACAAGAGGCAGGATCGATAGCATCGCCAATCATATTCTACGCACGATGAGAAGACACAAACACTAAACATAATATAGAATGGGTTCCGGGACATGAGGGGATGAGGGGCAACATGACAGCAGACGAGTTAGCTCGAGGGTACGTCAACCGAGCAGACTCAACACTTTGCTCCACGGGCACCTTTGACCCTGTTACCCCCAGTACTCAGACATACTCGGTCATTACAGGGGTCGGCGGAAACGCTACCCAGCCCCACACAAAAGGCTATCCAAAGAGGAGACGGTAGACTGGCGCAGACTACAAACCGGTACCTACCTGCACAGACAACACAAGATTTTCCCTACACAATATGCAGACGAATGTCCGTGGTGCCAGGGTAAACCTACACTAGAGCAGGTCACATGGACCTGTCCTAAAGCAGTCTTAGAGGCTAAAATAGGCCACCCGAGTGTGCCGCAGTGGGAGCACTTGCTGGCTGCCGCCAGGACGAGGAAGCGCAACGATTTCTCGTACGCCGAGCCACGCTAGCAGCTGTCAAGTGCGGCATCCTGGATCGACCACGGCGCCCAGTGACCCGTAAAGGTCAAGAACAGTAAATTTGCCGCCAATAAAGCTTTGTAGCGATAGCTACATTATGGTAGCATTTCGAGCCTTCAGCGTGGCGGCGCCGCCACGCTGTCACGTGGTTGGTCACGTGGTGCGGAGCAGCTGTCGGCGGCTCGGCGCCGTGGCTGACCACGTGGTTCGGCACGTGGTTGGTCACGTGACCAAGTTCCGCCCGGCCAGCTGTAGCTATCGCGTCACTCCAGGTTTAACCAGAGCTAAACCACCGCCAATTTTTTGTTTCATCCATCCATCCTCCGTGCCTCGGCGCAGCTGCGGCGCGCGGCGACGGCGGCGTTCGCTCACCTTCGCAACTGCGTTGAACAACGTGACTCGCCGTTCATTATGCTTAATTGAGCTTCTGCTCTGTAAACTAGGTTCAGCGGGGTTGAACCCAAGCCATTTTTTTTAAAACACCGACCGGCCGCTGCAGTCGCGAACGCTCCCGCCACTGCATCCACCTCTCCTTGCGGATTCCGTCGGTGCGCGGTGCCTGTCTGCACCTCCCCACCGCTCTTCCTCGCTCGGTGGTTCGCGTCGTGACTGGTAGGGGCGCTGCGGTTTTGAAGCGAAAAGCTTTACTACGCTAGGTAAAGCAGTCGTCGTGTAGGCTGGAGAATGACCTTGAACGACCTTCAGTCCAACCACGTTAGCCGTGTATATGTGGTACAGATATGGTGTCGAACCCTTGACCGCTGACCTTGACACATGACCTTTAGTTGAACTTTGACCTCTGATTTTTGACATCGGGAGACCTTTGCGTTCCCCTCTGACCTTGCGAACATCTGGTGGGGTGATGGGAAGCCAGGGGATGACATCCGATGGGGGAGTCGTAAGACCATGTGATACCACGTCATAGCCAAGTGGTTGTGTGGGTATATATAGAACGGCTGTCGCGAGCGTGTAGCGGAGCTGCCATGGACGAGCCTCAGACACTTAGCAAGCGTACTCTCTTTTCGCTGAATTTCAGGGTTAGCCAACTTAAGCCACTGCCAATTTTTACGACGACGAGCGCGACGTAAAATATCGAGAGTAAAGGGCATAAAAATATCGTCGCGAAAAATGTTACACATGTCTCGTTCATTGTGACAATTCATTGCACCACACCGCCGTTAATATTGTCAAGTGTTTGTTAAGGCTGTTTCACATGGAAGCGAGTGAGCTGCGCGGCGAAAAATTTCCAACTTGCTGGAACCACGTCGCTCTGGTCGCACCGCTAGGAACAGGTTCTTGCTCCGCGGCGGCAGAAATCGCGAGCGTTCTCGCTCGCACGCGAAGCATGCCTGACATGATTCATACAAGCCGGACGGCGCCAACTGGGCAGCCGCAGATGTCGGGTGGCCTGACGTTTTGGAACAAATCGCAAAATGGAGTGTACTCTGTTAGAGGGGCAAGGAGTTCAAACCTGCAAATGTTTCGAAATCTAAGGAAAATAAAAAGTTGGTTTGGTTTGGCTTATGGGGGTTTGACGTCGCAAAGCGACTCAGGCTATGAGGGACACCGTATAAAATAAAGTGTCGGCTACACTAACCTAAGTGCTGCAATTTCTCAGAAAATCGCCTTAACTATTAGCCATTTCCAGAAAGCCCACACCCCTACCCACGCCCCGCCTAAAAGCAACCGGCTCACAAGTGTATGCTAACCCCGTACATGCAGCCGCGAAACTTCTTTCAACATATCCTTAGGCACGAAAGGGCTTAATTTTAGACGCCCACGCCCTGCGCATTTCCACCGCTCCACGAGCATTGCTTCATTCCGTTTATTCCTTCGTGCTTCCTTCAAGCAGCGCTTCTAGATTCGTGGCCGCTGCCACCGACGATCACTCGGTTTGAATTTTCTCTTTTCTGCGCAACTTTCGCGCTGTTCCCCATAATTAATTGGATTTCTCGTTCGGTACGAGATGGCATTTGCATGCGTAAGGACCTCTTGTCCCCGCTTCGTTCTCCCCAGGGCCAGTGAGCCGCGCAAGAAGGTGGGGGAAAACGAATGACTATATATACGTTGCCGCGGCTGCAAACGTGCCGCACATTTCGTACGCCGTGTGCGCAGTGGAACTGCTATGGGGCATGCACGTTGCACAGTCATGCATGGCTTTTCTTTTTTTTTTTGGGGGGGGGGGGCCTCCTGCTCTCTTGCAGAGAGGAAGCTTGAGAGATACGCTTGTTTGTTCCTTTTTTTTTACGGTGTTAGCGCTCAAAGGCTTGCTTCGTGAGGATATGATGCTTGCACGCGAATAACGTCATCGTCACGTGACGACTGTCACTGACGTCAACATGAAGGCGTTATCGCAATCCATTGCCTTTTGCGCCATTAAACTCGGTGTAACTAACAATCACAAGTCGAGCAATTTCGGACAAATATTTTTAAAATAGGATAATTGTAAGATACTTTTACGGTAATATTGGAGGTAATGGTCCATTTCTTCTTTCTTCTCTTTAAAATTTTTCTTTTAAAGTTTTCCATCGGTCCCATCGAACAGTTAAGACGCCCATAGAAAACCAATGGGGAGCGCTTTTGACGATAGCATAAACGTTAATAGAAAAAAAAATTCAAGACTGCCGTCGGGTGATCTGTAGAGATATAGATTTTTACAGTGAAACCTTACATTATATGAAAAAAATTGCGTTCATAAATGGTTTCCAGCTCAAAAACGCTTTTGTCCAGAATTGCTGGGTACGGTGGCGTCATCATCGCTATATGACCATGACCGTGGGCCACATGGTTAATATGGCTAAATGGAGTGTTATGCAACCCTAACTGCCACCGGCAACGTCACCATGACGGCATAACCACGATAAATGATTTAATTAAGGCGTCATAATTGCTAATTCGACCATGACCCATATGGATCGCATTGTCGCACCAATCAGTATGAGAGCGGCACGATGAAGGAAATGATTGATTTTCTGGCGGAAATGCTAGAACGTCTGATGGCGCGGAGCCGAACGGCGGGTGACGCCGGCACGAGGAGGGAGCTCAATTCGGCTGCACTTCGGCGTCATCATCTTCGGCGGCTGGTGCTGCTCCTGCTGCGTAAGGCCGCCGCTGCTGCTACATGTGTAACCCGTTAACTGTCAATGACTCATGTGACCTATCAAACCTTTTACGCATCACCATGACCCCCTCGCTCATGCATGACCCCCATGAAGCCCTTGACAACTGATGCTCAAGCTGCTCAGGTTACGTGAACGCCACTTCAGTGTTTCTAATTCCAAACGTGCGTAATGTCGTGCTGTCCGATTCAGGTCAACCAGACACTTCCAGGACGCATGACTTTTTTGACTGCGCAAGCCTATGTGGGACACTTAGGACGACTTTATACAATTTCTGTTTCGGCCCCTTCTGGATATGTTGATGTTTGCCTGGCGGCAAACGACGCATTTAAAGCTGAAGAAATGGCTTTTAAAAGTTTTCATGCCACTCGATTCAAACTCGTGACGTCTACGCCGAATAGGACTCCGTGATCGCTGATTAGATGTGAATGGCGCTGCAGCTTAGCCTTTGAGATCCGCACTAAATTGTATCGACGCACTTACGAAATTGGCCTGGTGATGGCGACACCTGTGTATCATTTGTTCGTCTTTCTTGGCTTATAGAAGCTTAGTCTTTAGTGAAAGTAGCGTCTTTGTCGCAAGGAAGCGGTAATCTATCGATACAGGCCAACCTCACTTTGCCATCAGTGTCCGCCTCTTGGAATTTTGTAGCGTCTGCGCTACTGCACGTAGCTGAGACGGTTCGGTCAAAAATTTTGCCTCGTTCCTTCTTTCTATCCAGGACAACAGCTCTCTCGCCTTAGCATAACAGATGACACAAGAGAATAAGGATAAGGCGCGCGGCCACGCTTCCTTCAATCCCTTTTCAACAGCTTCCGACCATATATAGAGGGCCGCATATACGCACTGGAAAGCTCTCCTTCCTAACGCAGCGCAGTATTTTTTCCCCAACGCAAAGTGAAGTTTGTGGGTGGCCTCTGCAACGTAATTTTTCTGCGGCTTTTTCTACGGTCGGATTCGTAGTTACTTCTTAAAAGTGGTTGCGCAATCGATTCGACGTGTTTCTTCCTCAATCTTTATGAGGCGAAGCTGGGATGTAATGGATAGAGAGAGAGTTGTGTGGGTCATGTGGATAATCGCCTTCTTATTTTCGGGCTCGGCTGTAATGAAAGAGATTTGTCCAACCAAAATTTCTCTGCCAGTACCGCAGCGGTGGCCCAGTGATTTTAGCATCCGATTCGCACGCGAGAGTTCCGGTGTTCGACTTCCGTGCCACTGGGCACACTCCAAACATAAAGGAGTAAAAAAGAGAGTAAGCTGCCCTCTAGCGCACTCCTGAGTGCGCCAGAGGACAGGTTACTCCCTTTTTTACTCCCCTATAGGCGTATTTGTGTTTAGAGTGTACCCGCTAGTTTTCCAGCGGGTATACAAGCGTTAGGTGGCTCCACCGTCGGCTTGACGACCAGAGCTGCCTCCGGATATCAATCAATCAATCAATCAATCAATCAATCAATCAATCAATCAATCAATCAATCAATCAATCAATCAATCAATCAATCAATCAATCAATCAATCAATCAATAAAAAATAAATAAATAAATCAAAAAACGTCACATATCACTCGATGCTCATGCGCACAGCACATCACTAATCAGACGTACATCACACATCACATCACATCACTTGTGCCACCTGAGAAAAAATGCATGCGCAACCATAGAAGCCCTATGAGCGCAACCAACCCGCAAGCCTTACCTATTAGTTTCCAATCGGCAAGGCGCAAGCATGTTTTCAACACCGTGGTGAGCTTCGAGCTTCGCTTGCTTCTGTTCGCACTTATATCTTTTTATAGCAGCGCTGAAGCGTCGCATCGGCCGTCACACGCTTGCTCATTCGCGAGAAAAGTATCCTTTTTCTAGCTTGTCTAGCATTCGGCCCGATATATGTTAGGACACTTGGCTCATAGTAGCGGGGTAACTAGAAGCAATTAGGCTGAAATTATAATGAAGCACTCATGATTAGCCCGCCTCCATGTAGCCTAGCTATAATCGCCTGTCATAAACCAGAAAACAGAACAGAAAGCTCGCTCGCTCATGAGACGCAAGGCTGGGGAACCTCGTTGCCTGGAGGGAGCGCCGTTATCTTATCAGCTACGTCGTATACAGCGTCTCCTCCATCTTGCCCGCAATCGAATGAGCCATTCTGCGGACGCCGCGATGGTTTGGACAGACAGCGTGCCCCTTGTGTTTTTGCCTCGGGGAAGCACTCCCGCCGGCTCCCAGAAGAGATGCTCTGTGTGCGTCAGCTGGTCATTGCGGCCTTGGCAACGGCAAGCGTGTATTCGATTGTGCCATTTCCGGCTGAGGCCAGTGATTTCTCTGAGGGCCTGCAGAGGCACGGGGACGCGCTTACGGGAGACGGGTGCTGGAATTCTCGCTGCGTGGCGGTCAATGGCTGCCCCGATGGTTACGTGGATGCCAGCGGATGCTGTCCGGTGTGCCAGAAAGTATTGAGTAAGTAGTCGCGTCATGTGCGCTTGCAGGTATGTTGCTATCGGGGTTTCGCTCAACAACGCTTAAGTGTGGCCTTGTTGGTTTCAGGTAGCACCGAACCGTTAAGACAACGTTATTTTTTGATTTGGTCAAACATTAATAAATTGTTCTTAATGTGCTTTTTTCTAATGTTTCCGAGACGCTGCAAATAAAGCTTGTATAATTTTTGCTTAACTTTTTCTAAACGAACGAAATATTGTAACTTTCGCTATATGGTGTTAGGCCAGAACCGCCAACTATGATCCGCCAAACTTAAATCAGCACTTTGCAGGGAGCATTAGGCAACGAGGCGACACGCACTGCAATCACACTCGCCTAAGTGAAAACAGGGCCTCGAGCTTATATAGCCAGCCCATAAGTAGTGGGTGGGTGGTTGTCATGCAATGTTTTCTATGATATTGTTGTGCTGTGCTTGCAATATATGACAAGCGTCATCTTATATATTTCACTGCAAAGTTTTGCTAGTCGAAAAACTTCCTTATTGCAGAAAAAGTGGGAAATGTTCTGAGACACAAGGCTTAAAACATTGTAAGTTATTTTATGGCTATATTTTGAACATTAAAATAAGATTAAAATTTGCAACTTCGTCTTAAGTTATTATGCTAATGTTGCTACGAATACAGCATTAGCATAATGCTTAGTTTGAACTTCAAAACCACGCAACACATAACCTCATGTGTCCATATTCAACATTAACATAACGTTTTAATGTGGTATGTAACGTTACTTCCATTCAACTTACATCTACAATGTTATAACATTATTCTATTGTTCAGTATTACTTGGGGTGTTGGTGCATAGGGAAAAACTGCGCTGCTTGAGGGCACAGTAATATTGTAAGCACTAGAAAGTCGGGACGAGCTATAGACAAGACGTAGTGTGAACAGCTAACTTTATTCATGACTCTTCAAAGGATTATACAACACGAGCAAAAAAAAAAAGAACGAGAGGGGTAGAGGGATCAGATCAGGAACAAAATCCGAAACGTCACCGCATGGGGAAGTTGTTAAGCGCTGGCAAGAAAAGCTCGAGGAAGAAAAAAACAAACACATGAGGCAACATGAACGCCAATTCTTTTCCTTCGAATTAACTCTCGTGCTCTGAGAAATTAATAAGGGTGCACGGGCGTGCGTGTCTTCCTGAGCCATCGTGACCATTTTTTTCCCCTCTTGCTTTCTGTATCATCGGGGGAACACCTTACCCATGTTGTGACGTTTCGGTTTTCGTTCGTGCTCTGTCCTCCCCCCCCCCCCCTTTTCCTAGCTTTTTTCTGGATAGTAATATTTTCACTTCTGCTGAATCATAAAAAAAAAAACAGTTGTAAACTCTCGCTCCACCTTTTGTGATGTCATTCTTCCTTATAGTTTCATGTGGTTTTGAAAACTTCTTGTGCCGTCAGCAGCGCGTTTTTGACTATGAGGTTTTCATCCCGGAAATTTCCGCCGCGACGCAACAATATGGCTTCTCAATGAGCAAGTTACTTGCCGTAGCTTTTGTTTCTGCTCTAGTAATAACAAACTTAGAGGTGCAAGCAATATGTACCGTATATTTTTACTTCTGCGTGGAACTTGGTAAGACATTAAAGGAATCATGCTTCTATTGGGGGGGGGGGGGGATCGTTCAGAAAAATAAATTACGCTTCATGCTCATGATGTCGAACAGCGTGGGAACGGTAGTACTCAGGCAAGAAATGGGTGGCACGAGCGCTACAACCGAGTACAGTTTTTATTGCCTCGGTGCATACACAGACCTGTTCACTGTTGGCAACTAGATCGAACGCACGCCAATGGACCGCGCCGCACATGCCTATAGTAAGCGGCCTGTGTGGAATCTGTTAATCAGAACGCAGCTATAGCTGCCAATGCAAGGCGGCAACATGAATGCACCCAGAAGGGCAAATCTGAAAATGTAATATAAGAAACGTACGGTAAAAATGGGAAAAAGATTTGCATAAACACATAACCCCCACCCCATCTTGTTGCCCTTTGCCGAAATATCTTATTGTGTCTCTGAAGGGGGGTTGGTGACTGTGCACTGACAAGTATCACTCCATTCTGCACAGAACTGTCTTGAAAGCCTTCTTATGTTACCATATCGTAAGGTTCGTGCAATATTGCTCATCGCAGAGAGCAGTTGCGATTGCGGTACTGCATAACCAATTTGCCGTTCCCGAAGGAATCTGCTGCACACGCATGCTATCGGCGGCGGCCGTTCGGGCTGTGTTTGTGTGCGCACGAGAACATGAGAGAGGTTCTTTGTGCACGGGTTCAACACAGCGTTTTCTGAATTGTAGCACCGGTTTCTTGCCACATGTCTTTTTCGTTGGTACGGCATTGTAAAGATGGCGCAACTCGCTGTGCGCCGAAAAAAAAAACAACTGTGCGCTAGCCCTTTCTCCTGCTCTCTTAAGGTGTTGTGAAACCCCACCAACATGCAGGATGCTGGCCGTTGGGGCCTTGATTTTGTCCCAATCGTTAGCATCCTGGCGCTTCGGGAAGTTCTCCCAGCAGCTTCCTCAATTCCGAATTTGTGCTTGTCTTTTTAAAATGTGCCCATGAAAACATCCGCATGTCAAGCAACCGAATTTAATGCTCTGGCGTATTCTTTGTCTGTAAGAAACGAGTAAGGGCTAAAGCAAAAAAAAATGACAATTAGACTTCGTCACCAGATTTGAAAAGCAGCAAGTAGCAAACTATTGAGCTTTGTGGGTGAATATTTAAGGATTTTCACGTCTGATGACGAAGGCGACATTCAGTGGTCATTTGTGACATTTTTCTTTCAGCCGTCAGTGTCGTCTTACCGACTGAGGAGGTGGACTGAAGCAACACGTGTGCGCGATGCCAAATTACCGCATGCGTTCTTTCCCGACAGAGGAAAATGAGCCTTGTGAGGCCACTGGGAAAACCCCAGATGACATCCCTGCAGCCCGCTGTGCCCACGGCTTCTCCTGCAAGAAGGGCGCATGCCGAAGGAACAATGACCCAGGTCAGTCTGGGCGCCATTTCAATCTAGGAGAGTGTTCCGACCCCGCCAATAAGGATGTACTGACCTTGAACTGAACTGAATTGAAATGATGTATTCACAACGACGTTGTGAAGGCGAGAAAAAAAAGTTATGTAGATACCTCAGTCACCTTAAGAGTGGAATGCATTAGATTTCACATTTGTCCACCATTTCACGTCCATCCCAGCCGGGGCGGTTGAATTTCGATGCAGGCGAAATTCTAGAGGCCCGTGTACTGTGTGATGCCAGTGCACGTTACAGAACCCCAGGTGGTCGAAATTACCGGAGCCCTTCACTACGGCTTCCCTAATAGCCTTAGTCACTTTGAGATGTTAAACCCTATAAAATTAAACCATAAACAATAAACCAACAATGTAGCCTAAGTCTGGATAATTCCAGCGGCATGCTTGCGACGCAGTGAGGGACATGCATAGACCTAGTCTTACATAGACTTACATAGTCTTACATAGTCTTACATAGACATGCATAGACCGACAACAAAACCGTAGTTTCCGGCATCACTCTTGAAATACTTTACGGACCACAAGACTGTGCTTGTAACCTTAGCTATCAACATAGATTTATTTATTTATTTATTTAATTATTTATTTATTTGTCAGTACCTCAAAGGCCCCATTGAAGGGGTATTGTATGAGGGGGTACATTTCTTCTATGGACGATCTGAAAGACGATGAGTCGATCTGATCGATGGCGTTTGGCAGGTCATTCCAGTCCCTTGCTGTATGAACGAAAAATGATGACAGATGCGCAGAAGTGCGGGAAGGGGGAGGATAGACTGCCTACCCGTGGTTTGTGCGATTGGAGATGCGATGTGCGGGGCTAATAATGAAGTTCAAAAATGGATGATAATAGAACTTATGAAAACAGACAGTCTGGAAATTTTTCGGCGGTTCGCTAAAGTTCTGAGATGAGCATTGCGTTTTAGTTCGGTTACATTTGATAAGAATAGGCTGAGAAAGTGAAACGAGCTGAGCGATTTTGCACAGATTCGAGAGTAGTGGAAAGACTATTTTGAGATCGCGCATGCATATTCTAAATTGGGACGGATAAGTGTTAAGTGAGCAAGGGATTTCACTGATGGGGTGCTAGTCGCAGGGTTCGTCGAAAGTAACCAAGGACGCGATTTGCCTCGTTGGTAACCTGAGATATATGAAAAGACCAAATTAGATCAGGTGTCAAATGGATGCCTAAATATTTGTGAGTTGATACTGAAGCGATTTCTGCATTCCCGATTAGATATCTTGAAGATGGTTGAGAATGGCGTCGGTGGAATGATAACAGAGATTTTTTTTTCACGTTTAAGGACATTAGCTATGTATTACACCAGGTTAGTACGTGCTGAATGTCAGAGTGAAGAAGCAAAATGTCATCGCTGTTAGTAATAGGCCAGTAGATAACGCAATCATCAGCGAATATGCGAATGTTAGAACATATGTTAGCAGGAAAATCATTAATACATATGAGAAAAAGAAAGGTACCCAAGACGATGCCCTGAGGTACCCCAGATATAACAGACGAATAAGAAGATGAACATTTATCAGCAAAAACAAACTTCTGCCGATTAGTGAGAAAGCTGCATATCCAATTGAAAACATGTTCGTTAAGATTGAGACGTGACAGTTTTAGCAATAGTCGTTTGTGAGGAACTTTGTCAAAAGCTTTTTCAAAATCGAAGAAGAGGGCGTCAATAAGAATATTAAGGTCAATGCTAGAGCTAAGGTCGTTAATAATGAGAGCTAATTGTGTTTCGCAAGACAGACCTTTTAAGAAGCCATGCTGGTTAGGGTGGAAAAAGCTGGCGGACACTAGAACTTTTATAATTTGAGAGAAAATTATATGTTCAATTAGTTTAGAAAGTTTAGAAGTGATACATGTGATAGGTATTGGTCGATAATTATGGCGAGAAGATGAAGGCCCTTTTTTGGTGACTGGGATGACCTTGCCTATTTTCCAGTCATGGGGTATGATGGCTGATGAAAGGGATTGCTGAAAATTATGAGAAAACATGGCGCTAGTTGCATGCTTTGTATTTTTTAAGACTTTAGTATTAATTTCTTCAACACCAGCTGAGGAGGTTAATTTCAAAGAGTCGATTATTTCGACGATACCATTAGGTTCGAAGCTCAAGTCCGGCATAGGTGGAAAGTTAAAAGAAGGGAAATTGCGTAATTCGTTATCCGGTTCGTGAGTGAAAACTGAGCGGAATGATAAATCCAAAACTTCCGCAACGTCATGATCTTCAATTGGATTATTATCATCGTCACACAGTGTTACATTTCTGATGGGGTTAGGATTGATACATTTCCAGAATTGAAGTGGGTTTGTACGAATCATGTCGGGTAGAGTAGAAGAAAAAAATGAGTGTTTAGTTTTGTGTACTTGTAGGTTATAGGATTTTTTTGCTTCGTAATAATTTTGCCACGTGTTGTGGTTATTGGTTTTTTTGGCGGTTCGAAAAAATCTTTTCCTCTTGTTATTCATGCGTTTTAGCACGGAATTGAACCAAGGTGATTCATGGCGTTCGGTTACCGGGATGGTAGGTATAAATTTTTCAATTAGAGCGTGCATTTTGTTTTTGAACAGTAGCTTATTAGTTTCAGGAGTGCGAGCATGAAAATCGGTTAGAAAGCAGGTTTGGAACGCACCAAGTTCACTGTTGATGCTTTCTTAGTCTGCTTTGTCATAAAGTGTGATTGTTTTAGCTATTTTTTTGGGGTGCGGTAAGTGCATGTTGAGAAACGTGGCGTGTATTATTGAGTGGTCACCGATTCCCGGCAGATTCAAGAGTGAGTTAAATTTTTCTGTATGCGACGTTAGTATCAGGTCTAATATGTTCGATGATTGAGCATTCTGTCTTGTTGGGATGGTGACCAGTTGGGTCAGACCAAAAGTGTGACAAGTATACAGGAAATCGCGCGCACAAGAATTAGTCGTGTCAGACGGGTTCCGCCAATTAATTTCGGGAAAGTTGAAGTCACTTAGAGCAAAGAGACAAGCGTGCGGAAGTTCAGACGTTATCATATGAAGGGCCTTGTGGAAGGAAGGAATGAACGAAGCATCACTATCTGGAGCACGATAGCAAGCGAAGATTACTGTCGGCGGAAATGAGGCTTTAGAACAGATGAATAATATTTTGATGAGAGTCAATCGGCATAATACGGAACTTCAGGCTGCGGTGCGTTGCTATTGGAACGCCACCGCCTCGTTTACCTATGCGGTCGCGGCGGAACACATCGCAGTTGCGGAGTGCGGTCTGTACTTCGCTATCCGTTTCTCATTTAACCATGTTTCTGTTAGCACGACTACTTTGCTTTCTATGGTGTTCATTAGGCTAGATAGGGCATCGCGTTTAGGCAGGAAGCTTCTAATGTTAGTGTAAAGGACTGAGAGCGAGTTGGGAGTGCGTTTTTGGGTGCGTTTGGATAATAGCTACGGCGTTCGAGGTAACACTAATTGCGATGCGCGACCGAATGTGTACGTGATGGTTCCGATTACCATCCTGTCTATGAAGTTTTTACGGGAAATACGAGTGTTACGGAAGTAGTCTTCGGAAACGCTGTGATTAGTACCCTTAAAGTGTTTTGCGTTTGAAAGAACTAATTCCTTGGTTTTGAAGCGCGCGAACTTGACAATAATGGGCCTGTTCTTGTTAGTATTCAAATCACCAAGCCGGATGCACCGAATCCGATGCACCGAATACCAGAACACATTGCACCGAATGCACCGATGCACCGAATACAGAACACATTGCTCAGCACAGTGTCCAATAAACGTTTCTGACCATGAAATGTCCTCCTTTCACTTTTTCATGAAAGAGCACAAACACCAACAACCACCTTAACCTAGCAGAGCAGCGCAGCACCGAAACACATCATGCTAACGCACATGGTCTAATTACCCAAACCGCCGGGCATTTTTTTTTTCCTAGGCTAGGACGTTTCCAAACCTAGCCAAGTAGCATAAAATATGACCCGAAAAACACGCAGAAAAGGACACATGCTCCGCATGGGGAGAAGTATACAAAGTCATTCACATGATATGGAACTGCAGAGAAAAAATAGAAAAACTTGCATTAGAACACTTAGTCAAACAGAGTGGAAGATGAAGAAGGAACAAGAACAAGAAGAGAAAATCTTAATTCATGATATGTCAAGGCTTATTTAAAACAGAACATCCGATAATTCACTTCCCTTTCTTATTTGTTTCTTTATTAAACATTTACAGCCTTCTGCCTGCCTTCTTTCTCATAGAATACGCTGTGCTTATCGGGACGTCCATGAAAATGGCGGATAATCGTACGAGCGCGGACACAAGCAAACGAAAGAACTGGTGGAGTGGCTGGTGTATAGAATAATGACACGAACAGGCCATGCAAACACCCTTACCTCCCGCTGTACCCTTTCAAGGGTCTTTCACAGTAGGTTTGCAAAGTGTGACTACGAGGTCGTTCACATTCGCGTTCTCTTTTTGTGGCGCGAACTTCACTCACTTTGCCGCAGAAATTCTCCGCTAGTGATGGTCGTTGCAACGCGTGACTACAATGCAAGAGTCGGCGGAGTCAATCACATCTTCAGCACAGTGAGCACTCTTCGTATGAGGCTCTCTTTTCGCAAGTAAGGGCGGGACCTGTCCACGAAACTGCGCTGCCGCATTCTGTCCTCTTCCCGTGTTCCTTTTACGACCGCTGTACGAAAGCGCCCCTTTGTCGGGACAAAAGCGTCGCTTAGCTTCTCTGTATCACCCGCGGCCTACCAATGCCGCTCTTCTTCTCCACTCCACGGCACCTGCATACGCGCTTTGCCCTTTTCCCATGCTTCCCAATCCCGAGAAAGAACGGTACTCTGGTTCCTTAGCGCGAGCGCCGGTCGCGCTGAGCACTCCGGTCACGTATCCCATCTATAGCGGTCGCGGGAAAGACAGGGATTGCGGAGGTGCTCGCTCTTATCCTGAGATATGAGCCCGGATAATCCTCCTGACCTCGGCCACCAGGGCAGAGTCAACCGCTGGGCTTCGCTGTCGTGGTCTGGCCCCGTGCACAATGGCTATGGAAACTGGATGGCTGAAATGTGCAGCTAAATAGGCCACCTCTGATCTGTCACGCAGGTCTGCGTAGCTCTCATTCGCGTGGGCTACGTACACCGGCATTACGCACTTTGAGGCGTAGCGCGCTGCGTTTGTTTTAGTTTGAGTTTATTGCGAGAACATACAATCAGCTTCCTGCCCCGCCGCGGTGGCTCAGTGGTTAGGGCGCTCGACTACTGATCCGGAGTTCCCGGGTTCGAACCCGACCGCGGCGGCTGCGTTTTTATGGAGGAAAAACGCTAAGGCCCCCGTGTGCTGTGCGATGTCAGTGCACGTTAAAGATCCCCAGGTGGTCGAAATTATTCCGGAGCCCTCCACTACGGCACCTCTCTCTTCCTTTCTTCTTTCACTCCCTCCTTTACCCTTCCCTTACGGCGCGGTTCAGGTGTCCAACGATATATGAGACAGATACTGCGCCATTTCCTTTCCCCCAAAACCAATTATTATTATTATTATTATTACAATCAGCTTCCTGTCTTTGCTCAGGTTTTGCGGGGGACTTAAGTCTTCATGAAGTCTCTAGAATAAAGTCTATAATATCCTTTCCACACTCGGCCCCGCCGCGGTGGCTCAGTGGTTAGGGCGCTCGACTACTGATCCGGAGTTCCCGGGTTCGAACCCGACCGCGGCGGCCGCGTCTTTATGGAGGAAAAACGCTAAGGCGCCCGTGTGCTGTGCGATGTCAGTGCACGTTAAAGATCCCCAGGTGGTCGAAATTATTCCTGTGCCCTCCACTACGGCACCTCTCTCTTCCTTTCTTCTTTCGCTCCCTCCTTTACCCTTCCCTTACGGCGCGGTTCAGGTGTCCAACGAAATATGAGACAGATACAGCGCCATTTCCTTTCCCCCAAAACCAATTAATAATGATTAATAATTTCCACACTCGCATAAGTGGCAGTAAGTGCTTATTGTGTTAGGTTTGTCACTGGCATAATTTTAAGTTGGTGCTACCCGTTCACATTTAAAGTCACTAGATGTACGCCACAACGGTAACGCCTTCAAGAGAGTAAAAAAAGAAATGTTAGCTGAATATATACAGGTATTAAACGCACAAAGTCTCGCCAGTGTCGTCCAGATGTAGCAACAATTAGTGTGCAGAAAATGCAACCGTTTTGGTTGACGGGTCGAAAACGTTGCAAATAGCTCTTGCGTTAACACACAAGCCAAAACTGTCTGTAAGAAGTGCTGAAAAATGGCGCGATTGGCAACGAATAGGTAGTGGAGGTGGCTCATCATAGTAAATGTTATGAGTAAAACATTAGATACTTGGCAAAACGTTTATTATAACGAAGTTAGACGCTTTTCTGCACGGGAAATAGGGGCCAGAGTTGGCATTTCTTGGGCGAACGAGTTGTGGCGAACACAGTAGGTTGCGAATCACAGCAAAGATAGTGCCATCAAATGTGTGCTTGAGGAAGCACACGAATGGCGTTAACACTTTGATCATTAAGCAAGTTAATGATATTAAATTTGTCTGTACGGTACAAATATAAAGAACTTTAAAGCTCTAGGTCACACGCGTCACCTGCTGGACGAAGCAGAACTCAAGGCCTACACAGAATTTTAGACTTAAGTTAATCCTCGCCCTCAAGACTGTCCCGCACCGCCTCCTGCGGAACCTTAACGTTTTCGCTCGAGTTGCAGAACATAAAAGTTCTTCATTTCCACTTTTTCAAAGCTCGCGACGATTGCTTTGGAAAGAAGGGCTGAAGAAGGGGCCGCAAGAACAGAAAGGGTCGCCTTAGTGAAGGGCGTCGGATTAATTTCGACCACTTGGGGTTCCTTAACGTGCACTGACATCGCATAGCGCACGGGCGTTTTTTGCGTTTCGCCTCCACCGAAATTACGCCGCCGCAGCAGGGAGTCGAACCCGCGATCTTGCGCGCAGGAGCAGGCGTTGTTGCATTTCGTTTACAGTTGTGGCGGACCGGCTATCGAAACTACACTGCCTCGTCCTTAGTTTGCAGAACGCCATAGCCACTGCGGCCCAGCGTTGGTATAGTGCGTGAACGCTTATTTGCGAGGTGATTGCAGCGGGTACGTTGCCTGATCTGACAGGGTAGATGCACGCAGCCGCCCACTTATAGCAGCCGCAGTTATAACGAACGCTCGCTTATTACGAACAAGGGCGGTGCTACCGATAAATTTTGTATTAGGGCAATGGCATTGCGTCTCAGACACAAAAAACACACGTAGCTTCACACACGGCTACAGCAAATGAGCGGGTGCTGTAAGCTCGGTCCCCCAGTCGAGAAACACCGCTTCTTGCAGGAGCGGAGAGCGCCTCTTAGCCTCAGTGTTACCGCTTTCTCACTTCCTATGAAAATAACGGGGCGACCCAAAAAAAGCAAAACGATAAAAATAAAGAACAAATAAGAAATGCGGGAGTATGGAATGCTGACAAAACTTTTTAACCAGATGCGCTCGTTAAAAACGCCTGCCTTGAAAGGCGACGCCAAGTGCTGATGGAAAGTGGACTAAGCCTGGCGTTAGCGGCTTTCTGTTCGCGACATTGAACGGCAGTGACTGGTGCTCATCTTTAGTCATTGGAGGACTCGCAAGGCGCAGTGTTCTGGAAGCAACGTTCTCGTACGCTGCATGCACGACACAAAGGCCTGGATGGTGGTCGATCCTTTTTTTATTATTATTTGACGAGTGTTCCACTAGACATACGTTTAGACGGGCATGGGGACGACGAGTGACTCGTTCGATGAGTGGCTCGTTGGGTTCCGCCGTGGCATAGAGAAAAAAAGTCGGAAGGTCCTTCTATGGCTTTTCGGAGGAGTCGCCAGTCTTCGAAAATCGTTAACATGGAACGAACAATCAACTCCCGTCTGCGAGTTCTCAACTTTGCTTGTGATGGAAAAGCGTGCGTGCGAGCGAAGTGATCAGTGAGCGAGTAATGAATGAATGAATGAATGAATGAATGAATGAATGAATGAATGAATGAATGAATGAATGAATGAATGAACGAACGAATGAACGAACGAGTTAATGAGTGAGTGAGTGATATAGTGAGTGAACGAGTGAGCGAATGAATGAATGAATGAATGAATGAAGGAATGAATGAATGAATGAATGAATGAATGAATGAATGAATGAATGAATGAATGAATGAATGAATGAATGAATGAGCGAGCGAGCGAGCGAACGAACGAACGAGCCAACTGACCAGTGTCGCCTTGCTTGTGTACAAGCTCGAGTAACCTTAGTGCGCGGCACCACTGAGATCCTGAGAAGCCTCAGAAAAGTCAGACAAAATGAAATCTCGTTTTTCTTTTCTTGCACTCACTCTCTCTTCCTCTCTTAGTCTGTGCCGCTCTTCGCTCATCGTCTGGCTTCTTCGTGCGAAGTTTCCCGGGAAAGAAGCGGCAGAAGAAAGAACCACGCTATGTTTTTTTTTTTTTACCAGTGCGCGGTTTCTTTGCTCTTCCAGTCACGTTTTCCAGGAGGATTGCTCCGTCGCCGTGACTTCGCTTGCACTCGCAGCCTGAGCTCATCCTGCGTGGTTGAGGTGCTTGCGTAATAGCTAAAGATAGGAGATGGGATACGCGCCCACCAGTCGGATTCAAGGAAAGCAAATAGAAAAAAAAAAGAAAAAGAATCGAAGCATGCTCGTTCTAGGCGAGACTTGTATGGGGGACCTTCATTTTCTTTTTTGGGGCAGACCTATTTGTTGACGACAGCCTCCTCGTGCATAAAAGCCCGCACTGCAGAGGCATTGCGGATGGACTGCGTAGACGGCTGTGAACCACGGATCACCTGGAAATATTTGGTTCGGGTGAACGTGACAATGGGTACTTTTTTTTTTAAAGAATAGCGTTCTAAGCATGGGAGTGTACGTTTGCTTTGGTTGGAGGCACAGAATCACCTTCAGTTTATAGATCGCTTGTACTGACGACATAGCGGCCACCAAATTGGTGCAGCAAGACTACTATGAAAGTCTGGGCAGTTATCTTAGCCGCTTATCGCCACCTGCACCGCTGCGTGTCCTGGCGGTTGCACGTGGTCCTCCGTCATTGAGCTCGTGACGTCACTTGCTAGCCATCTATTTATTACACCACACAGTCCAGACACCATACCTTGCCCAAACATCGTACTAAGAGCATCAACTAGATGACGTTTTTGTGAGCTATACACGTTACTTGTATTGGCATCTGGACAAGTCCGGATATCCAGGAGACGTCCTCAGAATCTAAAACACAGCTTTCTATGGATGTTTAACGGCAGGTTGTAGGTTCGGCAGTTTTCCAAGCTTTTCACCTCTGGGAAGTGAAAGCATTCATACTTTTACCCATTTTAGAACTGGCGGGCACCCGCCGTTATTGAGGTTTGCACCTAGTGTGTCCTAAATACACGATGGATTGCTCTAACACTAGGAGAAATATTATACCGGGTGTTTAAGCGGGCACTCAAAATTTCCTAGAAACAGCGTGTTAGAAATAGAAAATGAAAATTGGTTTTTGGGGAAAGGAAATGGCGCAGTATCTGTCTCATATATCTTTGGACACCTGAACCGCGCCGTAAGGGAAGGGATAAAGGAGGGAGTGAAAGAAAGGAAACGTTAAAGATCCCCAGGTGGTCGAAATTATTCCGGAGCCCTCCTCTACGGCACCTATTTCTTCCTTTATTCTTTCACTCCCTCCTTTATCCGTTCCCTTACGGCGCGGTTCGGGCGTCCAACGATATATGAGACAGATACTGCGCCATTTCCTTCCCCCTTCCCCCAATAAAAACAATTATTATTATTATAACCCGCCGTTATTGAGGTATGCACCTAGTGTGTCCTATATACACAGTGGATTGCTCTAACACTGGGACATATATTATACCGGGTGTTTAAGCGGGCACTAAATATTTTCTAGAGACAGGGAGTTAGAAATAGAAAATGAAAATTGGTTGTTGGAGAAAGGAAATGGCGCAGTATTTGTCTCACATCTCGGCCGACACCTGAACCGTGCCGTAAGGGAAGGTTGATAAAGGAGGCACTGAGAGAAGAAAGGAAGAAAGAGGTGCCTTAGTGGAGGGCTCCGGAATTGATTTTATCCACCTGAGGATCTTTAACGTGCATTGACATCGCAGAGCACACGGGCGCCCTTGCGTTTCGCCTCCATCGAAACGCCGCCGCCGCGGTCGGGTTCGAACTCGGGTAATCCGGATCAGTAGCCGAGCGAGAAAATCTTTTCAGGAAAAAACCTTCAGCCGCGGCGTTCATCAATAAATATAAAAGCCATCCTAGTGAGGTGGCTAATGAACTGAATGTCTCAAATTAACCTTTTAATTAGCACAGTATAGTTGGCAGTACCAGTGCTGAGTACAATGCCACGAAAAAAACGCCAAATCAGCTTTTCAAACTAAAAAGACGATCTATAAAGTTCTCCAGCGACAAGAAATCCGGCGCTTTTTTGTGCACTAAACTGAAACCCGCAAAACACGTACACCCCCCCACTCATCCCCCCCCCCCCCCAACACGCACACACGCGCACACACACACGCACGCCCACGCACACAAAAACAATGAGCATATTCTGCCCATTGCTACCAAGTAGCTGGACAATAACCAATCAAAGAACGGGCACGGTATTTTTTAACATTTCATCGAAGGTCAAAGGGCATTTTGTCGCTCTCGCTAAGCCACTGTTGCCTTGTCAAGCAGGCGTTGAATGGATGGCATTTTGTTGCCTCTTTCTACATGTTTCCTACCGTTTTTGTGTTGTTTATTCGGGGAAGGGAAGTACGCCATTTCTTTCACGTTTTGCTTAAGTATCGGGCCTTCCGGTTTTTGCAAAATAGCCGCGACACGGCGAGTTCCCAAGAGTTATGGTCATTTCGAGGGGAAATGTCTTGCGAAATTTGATGCCGATGGATGCGTTCGTTTGCGCGCAAGTGGCAGTTTGTGACACATAACTTCTGTTGAAATACTCGCTCTTCGCCTTATTACGCTGTGGTTGTAAACTCTGAGAAGAAATACTTCACTTAGAGGAGATATAAGTGATATCACTGTTCTCTAGTGCTCTAGAGGCAGGCAGTAAATGAAGGCTGCCACTCTATGCGCACGTGATTCTGTCTTTCACACGACAGAGAGGTAATACACATGTATAGCAGCCATTTCTGAGAGCAAATCATTTTTGCTATCATAGCATTACGGGACGCGAGTAGTTAGTACGTGGAGGGAATTGCACGCGATGGATGAAAGCATTTACCCGAGCGGGTGCAGAGAAAGGAATGTGGGAGAAAGAAGCATAGAAGGTGGAAGAAAAAAATTCACAGTGACCTCCAGCCAGTGATGATTATCGGGCCTAATGACGTCAGTTTGCTCCAGCCACTGGGAATTATCCGGTCTGGTGACATCACCTTCCTCCAGCCAATGGCCCAGTTTTATCACCGACGACAAACTTTTTTCCCGATAAGGTTTCTAATGCTATCACATTAATTGCTTTGATGCCTTCTACCGGAAGTGACATCACTTCCGGTTTGATGACGTCACCTCCCCCCAGCCAGAGAGAATGCTCCGGTCTGACGACGTCACTTCTTTCCAGCGAATGTGTTATTTTTATCACTAACGATGCATTTCGACTCCATGGGGCTTATAATGCTTTCGAATTAATTGCGTGGCCGTGACGCTGTCAACGATGGGGCTCACATCGTACGCTGTATCGACTAGTATTTGTTAACAGATGACAGGTATACGGGTGAGAAGACCTGTGCCTGTAGATGAGTAGGGGTTGCCCCAAGGGTAGATGAGCCAGTGTTTTATAAGAAGATTTTTGCTTTTTGGGCTGGTACCAGTAACAAGCAACTGTTATGGCTTTATTCAGATCTAATAAAGTAGAGGCGCAAATGGTAGAAAGAGATAGAGTACAGTAAATGTCATGGAGGTTCGAGAAACTTAATATTTTGTCATAATGAATAAACAGCGCGCTAAAGACGTGAACGAGGAGCGCTGATTATCTATTATATCGCCGTACCAACTAGCCCGGATGTCTCTTCTATTGTTAATATTTTGTCATCCTAAAGATATCAGCGAGTGCTGGTTACGGCCGAGCTCATTTTGACCACATATGACGTAACGCTGAAAAGTGGCTCTTTCATCGAAGCTAATTTCCGACGGAAAGCTACTCAAAAACAAATTCAGAGCAAGTTGCTTCTGCGACATCGATGCTTTGTCGACCTCACCGAACATTTGAGCGGTCCAAGGTGTGTTGGTGTTTACAACTACTTTAACGCCGTTTCTCTCTATCCTACTGATGCGCTTTGTTTCTCACCTGTATTTGGCCGGGCCTCGTCGCCAAATTATGAACAGTGGTCGTTGATGCACCCACCGCGACGGTTCAGTGGTTAGGGCGCTCGGCTACTGATCCGGAGTTCCCGGGTTCGAACCCGACCGCTGCAGCTGCGTTTTTATGGAGGAAAAACGCTAAGGCGCCCGTGTGCTGTGCGATGTCAGTGCACGTTAAAGATCCTCAGGTGGTCGAAATTATTCCGGAGATCCCAGGCCACGCGGGGGTAGAGGGAAACGAAAGGGCAGACAGCCTAGCTCGAGGCGAAGCAATCCGAGCAGGACAGTCTAACGCCCTGGAGTTACATCTGCAAGCCTGCGAGGGGGGATACGCAGAACTTTTAAACTTACACAGGGGGATCAGAATCAAATATCCACCACCACACAAAGCTCTGACAAAGGAGGAGGCCACCATCTGGCGTAGACTACAGACAAACACCTTCTCCAACCTACACATACTCGACAAAATGTTCCCATCACAATACAGGGCCACCTGCCCGTGGTGCGGAGCCACACCCACACTTTATCACATTACTTGGGAGTGCGAACGCAACAAAGCATTCCACAAACACGAACACCCGAGTGCGGAGCAATGGGAGAGCCGTCTCACCAGCAGCGAGCTCACAGCCCAACGGGCCTTAGTGAGGCACGCGGGCGATGCAGCACGGCTCAGTGGAGCCCTGGAATAGGGGCCCACCCATGCTGAAGAGAAGACTCCGATCGCCAGCGCCAAGAACGAAGACGACGGAGCTTTCGAATCCGCGAATCTCTTGACTGTATCAATAAAAGTTTTCACTCACTCACTCACTCACTCCGGAGCCCTCCGCTACGGCACCTATTTCTTCCTTTCTTCTTTCACTCCCTCCCTTATCCCTTCCCTTACGGCGCGGTTCAGGTGTCCAGCGACATATGAGAAAGATACTGCGCCATTTCCTTTCCCCAAAAACCAATTATTATTATTATGGTCGTTGATGCTCTCCTGAAAAGGCGCGTGTAAAGCGTGCACCTTCACTTCATAACTTATGCTGCGGTGAAAGCAACGCGTTGTGATGTCGTTGCTAAGCGCTGCTCTACGCAGATAGAAGAAAGTAAATTATTTCGTAGGCCCTGTAAGTACGTGCTTGAAGACACACTGAAGATCGACGTGAGAACAATCTATATCAAGCTTGCGTGTTTGCGCCTTCGAGACTAGGCAAAATTATGACACCGGAACAGCAGCCGAACACATGCAGCGCAATACAGACACACGGTCAGACCAAACAAGTAGCTGGAAGAACAACAGCAGTATCTGACAGACTGGATGCGATGTTCTAGCGTCTGTGCAGTGACCACTGCTGTTTTGTGTGTACCTGTTAGCTGCTTTGCCTGTTCCAGAATTACGTACTTACTGGCCCCATCATTCAAATTTGATGACATTACACACATTTAGCTTCGCTAAGTTAGTCGGTGGCTGTATCCTACGCCCGGCCGTGTAAATTAGCGTTGATAGAGTTTATTCTAAATCACAAGAAACAAGAGACTACTCAAAGTAAAAGCCATAATTTTGGCGCGAAGCGCGTGTATATTCGAAACACACAGCTCTTGAAGCCGCTTCTGCTGGTGCTGTTAGTCTCTCTAGTTGCGCAGCCAAAGAGTGTGCTGCGAAGCGATTGATGATTTACACATACCGCTTACTTCATTCCTTAGATCTACTAGGAAAATAATACAGGATACAGCACGTTGAAATAACTTTAAATTATAACGGAGAGCTGATACTGTTCAAAAACGTTGTAAGCACACGTCTTTGTACAAACATAGTTCACTGTTACTACAGCTGCTTACAAGCACAGAACAAACCTTCGTTTATCAATAAAGCTTAGAGTTTCCATCCTTCTTCCGCGCTAACATCTCAGTGAAAAAAAAACAAATTATAACCTAGAGTCTAGTTTAGTTTTATCCTCGGATTGTTTGCTTTAGATTATAAAATCTGGTCACAATTAAGTGTAAAGAAAACTAACTTCACTGGCACGGGTTAAAATTGATTGCAGTTGTTCTGAAGCGTATTTCTTTGTGTGCCCCTAGCTGCTCTTAGAGGGAGTAACCTACGCTGAAAATGCAGTGACAACTCAAAGCGCATCGGCTCTTGTGCCTAAGTGACATTCCACTGGAATGGAGATATATAAGGAACTTGTACATGCTTGCACCGCGATGAGTGATTGGGCAGCAACACTGAAGACAGTGCTAAATAATGACGCCAATTCGATGCAGATTACAAAGCTTTAAGTCGAGCTCTTCACTCTATGCGGTTTTGTTCCTTGTGGCATCTAATTGTATGAGTACGCAGCGGTGACCACACCCTTGTGAAATAACAGGCGGATTGAATTGAAGCGCGCCAGATCATTTGTTATGTTACCACAAATGCTAACGTTACTGTGTTCTATTTTTTAAAGCGAAATTTATTGCCCGAGGGCATCAATGATGGGTGAAGGTGTGCTGAATGATGTAGTAGAGATTAAATGAATGGAAAAAGGTTAGCTGATTTGATGAAGTACTGTGTTCCATTTCGCCACGGTATAAATAATAATAATTGGTTTTTTGGGGAAAGGAAATGGCGCAGTATCTGTCTCATATATCTTTGGACACCTGAACCGCCCCACGGTATTCGGGGCCAGCTTTCGCGGGTACCCGTCCCGCTTTAATTACGCTTTAATTGCTGCGCTAGAAACGAAAGCACAATTGATTGCCTTGCTCGGTTCGTCTTCAATGCCAATTAACAGTTTCACTCAATCATCCTGTCTTGCTAGAGGTCATTAATCGCAGCCGCAGTGCCTGCAGCAAACGTAGTCACTGCTTTTATGCTTGTGAGCAGAACATGCCGTATTGGCGAATTTCCTTCTACTCAGCTACTAGGCTCAGTAGTTTGTGTTAGAAACTGTTTGTGTATAAATGCTTTCGGGCTATAGTGGTCTGATAAAATGTGAAATGCTACTTCAAACAAACGAAAAATAAATTGGTATGCTGCTGCAGGAGGTGTACAGTTGAGTTGGTTGCCATAATGTTAAATTAAACAAAAGCAGCATGAATTCAGACGAAGGACGAACAATGACCGCGTACATGTCTGTGCTGACAGAAGAGGGATATTTTCCTATCACAAGTAGTAGAAAGCGACGATAATAATGCTAGGGAAATGTATGGACGCGAGCAATGTACAGCCTTTGCCAAAAGTAAGCAGACTGCATGGTTTGCTTCTCATTCGTATAGTACAGCCCTTAAGGCTACCCTAAAGATCAAAAAGTTTTCGGAACCTGAAAACAAGGGTTCTCCTTACCATGCAGAGATTTAGAGCTTGAGGGCTGGCATAATAGCTTCAACATACGACTCAGAATCAAACCGTCTAGCCTGGTTACTTTTGGCAAACACTGCACGTACTGTATATAACAGAATAGCTATCAGAAACATTAAGCGAACGTGAACGAAATGCAAGACTACTCGGGCCCGAAAAATAATCAAATGATTTGACGAGGATGTTAGCCACTTCGCTGGTAATGGAGTGAGCGCAGGAAAAAGGTCATTTTGCAGGCCTCTGTCCGGCGGTAGACGTAAAGCGGTTGCTGAAGATTAACGGGCCGAGTTACGAAACAGAGAGAAAGCAGCCATAGAATTCCTCAATATTACCTCGTTCCATTCATTCAGATCATTCATCACACATTCACCCATCATTGATGCCCTGGGGCAATAAATTTCGCTTTCAAAAAAAAAAAAGGGGGGTGCCATCGTTTATTCGGGTTGCAAGAAGAGCGCTTCATCTACCGACGGAATGCCGGGGGGTGCACACTGCGTTTAGTGCTTGTCTAGTGCTTGGCTTCCAAGCGCTAGTTCTGGTTTAGTATCACAGCTGCGTCTCGGCGATCTACACTGCGCACACATCAGAACTTTTTATTCCCATATAGGCGCGCTCATAGTATTTAGAGTGTTTCGTGTGTTTAGAGGGTTTAGCGCTTCGTGTTTAGAGTCTAAATCCAAATACGAAGTGTGCACTTCCCTGTATTTGTTAGTCTACCTTGGCTGGATGATCGACCGCAGCAGATAATTCAGAGAAGCTCTGTAAAAGAAACACTATCATCAGACGACTCAGGACCGAGCCGCGTTTTTAAGCATTGTAATGGGTGTTCTTTGGTTATTGTTCTAGAGGAGCTCGTATTTTACATTCCCTAGGTGCCGTCGGGTGTTTAGGTGTGCTATTAACAATGTGAACAAAGCGTCCAGAAGAAAAAAGTATTCGTAAAGGAGGCTGTGGGCACTACGCTGCTAATAAAAATAGGCGGTCGTAGCGTCTGTTTGAAAGCGCAGTGTTCACTTACGAACATGTGGGGCAACGGCGCGTTGCGCAGCTTCCTCGACATTCGAGCTTTGCCCGGAGAAGCGGGAACGTCGCCTTCTGCTGCGTCAGCGGAAGCTTATCGCCGACGAAGCCTGGATCCCCGAGTGCGATGCCCGAGGCGCCTACGCGGCCCGGCAGTGCAAAAGCCACAAGTGAGCCCGATGCCACCTGGCTCGAGGCCCGTACTCAGTGCTCCTTTTCTTAGCGCGAATCTTTTCGTCTGCGCAGAGTGCTCACGCTGTTCGCAAAAGTACAGGCCCCGTTATCCAGAAAATTCGGTGTCAGCGTTGTCGTTGTCGACGTTGGCGTCGTGAGTGAAAAATCACGGGCATGGCTCTGGCATATGGTCCCCAGAGAGCAACCTAGGAGGCAGGTGGGCCATCTAGGTCACGTGACCTTGAGGCGCCATCACAACATGCCCAACGGATAGTGAGCAACTTTCCACCGTGACAGGTGGCAGTTATGTTAATGACTGGTCGCTCGGGAAGGGCAACATGGGTCGCGCAAGGCCCACCGCTGGGAGCACCTGCCATCGTAGGGCAGTGGAGAATCGCTTAACCGCTGCACCAATGCGCCAGGAGAGGAATGAGGACCCCCAGGGGTCTATGAATGTAAAGTAGCGAATGACCTTGCGCATATATGGTATTTAACCCATTATGCTACCCTGTGATACCCTTAAGGCGGAGCTTCAGTGTCCCCTCCGATTTTTTTGGTAATGTGAAGGGAGAGTCGGCCGGACGGTTATTCAGCGTTCCTTGCAGAATCACAGTGGAGAAGCAGACGAGAGTACGCGCAAGCGCTCTGTGCGCATGCGCGTACTCTGATTCGTTTCTCCCATACAGTTTCTCAATATTGCCTATAAAGGGGAAGCAGGCGGCACTGCACTTCATCCGCCATGGATTGGCGCAGGAATTCTGGGAAGATGAGGTTTCAGCCATGACAGTGCGAATTTTCTCGCGGCAGACCTCGAAATAATGCTGTGATAGTTTTTATGTCAGCGTAACACTTGAGTTAATTTTATAGAAGAAATGAAAAAAAAAACGCACTATTAAGTTAATTTCATCTGCACGCAGAGGAGGCTATCGCGGCGCAGCTGCTAATTCAGAGGCATAACCCATGTATCCGGCCCAACACTAGCCATGCCAAGTATGAAACCTCGTTTCCCTGGCATCCTTGCGGTTGATGAAGTGCTCTTTCCGAAACTCGCATAGACCATGGCGCCAGCTTTCTTTATAGGTAACATTGAGAAACTCCACGGTTTCTCCACTGCGGCCCTGCATGGGAATCTGAACATTCGTTTAGCCGACGCTTCCGTGATATTACCGAAAAACTTCTGAGCTGTACTCCAAGAAACGACAGAAAAGGTGGCTCGTGAAAAAAAAAAAAAACATTCTCTGGAAGAATACGGCGTTACACTGTTCTCTCCCAACAACATCGGCACGCAGGTGAAGCTTAGAGCAAAACACACACAAAAAAACAAAAAGGCGGTGCGTTGTGCCGTAATAGCAAAGCAAAATAGTGCAATAAGCCGCCATTTCCTACAACCTAGCCTACAAGCGCCCTTTATAGGCAGGAGCCCTTTAATTGAAATCGCAAGCGTTCCTCTAAACGCTCCAGCGGCTCGCGCGTACCCGGTGCATCGTTTTGAGTGAGAGTTGCCGCTCGCAACGTCCATTAGCGGCGAGAAAATGGGCGGTGCTCACGACTCGCATGCCAGTTTGGCGGCTTTGGCTTGGCTCAGCCATCTCGCGTAATGTGTAGCACATCCAATTAACGCTGCTCTTGTTCCTCAAAACAATTAGAGGCGTCCACGAATGGCGCGCCTCGCTTTCACCACGTCCAAGACTCCAAGAGAACTGGCGCGCACACTTATGTAGCTTGTGGCCGGGGCCCTGCGCGATCTTAGGCGCGTTACGGGTGAGACGGGCCATCGATCAAAGCAAACGCTGGGCTGGCGACGCTTTCCCAAGCGTGGGCCCACCTTCGAAAGGGGCAAGGTGATTGCTTGAGTTCATTTTCGTGGCCTGCTTCCGAGCGGAAGACAAACGATCCCGTTTGGAGCAGCCGACAATTTTGCTCACTGCTGTGTGTCAGGGCCTTAGTTTTCCCTTTTAAAGTGAACGCAGTGTTTCTGGCGTAAATGCAGTAGCGTGGTAGCTGTGAGTGAGAACCTGAAAACACTAACACCAACGCTGACGCCAGCCCCAAGACCAACAGCACTGGTAACGCTGACGCTGACATTAACGCTAACGTTAACACTAAAGCTAACAGAGAAGTCTGGGGTCGTTTTCTGTAACGATTCTTTTCGTGATTCATTATTTCGCTTTATTGTAACTAGTGAGCCCACCCTTTGATACCGTAACCAGCGAAAGACACATTTTTTCATGAAGTTAACAGCTATGCTGTCACAGGTGCTGGCTACCAAAGAAAGATGAAGAAAAGAATGAATTGCGAGAAAAAGAGGACACGCCTCTGGAATAAGACAATTCTATATTAACAGCGCTTTCCAGACAAGGTGTAGCAATTTTCTCGTTCCCTTATCCTTTTTTCGGCTGCAGTCGCGAGATTCTGAATTATTCATACGTACCAAGGCAGGCCTTTCCCGCGTTGCCGCTATATATAGACGTAGTCCCGCGGCAACATTTGAAAAAAAAAAAAAATGTGATGAGAAGGAACAACTTTATTCTGGTGGTATATAAAGAGTCGAAGAAAACTAGAGCTTTCCGCACCAAAGCTGGTTCATTCTCCCGTTGGGGCGACGTCAGCCAGGCACCCCAGGATGGGAGAGCAGGGACGGGGAAGTGTTGGGATTTCATCGCAACAAGGCAGAGGTAAAGGCAAAGCTCGAGGATTGCATACGGGAAAGGGAGAGAGGGGGGTGAGTTGCGGCAGGAGGGAGAGCCTATATACTGACTTTGCTCGCTGGCACATTTATGACAGTAGCTGCTACGCGTTCTTACGCTCGTTCCTTTATTTAGTTTTTCTTTTCAACTCTTACTGTGGGCACGGAGAACCCGGTCATGTTCCTGTTATTAACGACAGTGCACCGCCATCAACGTAAAACTCTATTTATATGAAGTTCTGGCTGTTCTATCAGTATTTTACAGCTTCCGGGTGACCAGACATCTATTTAAATGGCGGTGACACGCCGACTTCAGAAATAAGCCCACCCTGTCGCTTAAACAGCACAGATAGAGTTATTTTGGTAACTACAATTATGTCTAATTACATTGATTAAAAAACCCCATTTTTGAAATAAAAAAATTGGAGGAGACACTTAAGCTCTGCCTTAAGGGTATTACGCGGTAGCTTTAGTGGGCTAACGCCCATATAAAGGCCCGCTTAACCAAGCCATACGACCGTGACTGCGTGGCCTAGGGGAAATATGCACGACTCGGAATGGAAGGGTGCTGGAGGGTTCGATTCCCCTCAGCCTCACATCTGATTTGAGAAGCCCGAGTTGGTAGCTCCTCCCACATCGGCCATGTCAAGTGACGTCGCACAGCCCTGCGACCAATCTGTGCCCGGCAACGTCGGCTGCAGCCACCACCTGCCAGCGCCATGCTCGTGATCTTTCGCTAACAACGCCGACGCCGCATTTTCTGATGAACGGGGCCTTTAACGCTGTCACGCTAAAAAAAGACGTAAAATAAGCAAATAAACAAATAATTTGTGATAATAAACGCGGAGCTCGCGAAAGCGTTACAATATGCGTCTAGTGAACATACTCAAGAGCACTTAAGTAAATCTACTGCGCACGTAAAAAAAAAAATGGCGAAGGGAAATAGTTAATGTCAGTGCTATCAGTAGTCAGTAGTTAATGTCAGTAGTTGAAAGTCAGCACTGGTGTTGTTGTACCTGTCCCGTCCTCGTCGTTTTCACACTGTTCAATATAGATAATAACCAAACCGCTCAGTTTTATTTTCTTCTAAGTGTGGCGAAAACATTGTTATATTCTTTGACACTTCCGTGAAGTAGTTGGCTTGGCGATAAATAATAAATTTATGAATAATACAAGCCCTATTATAGCTGTCAATCGACTGTTACGAAGAGGGATCTGTCGCTTTTAATCTGATGTGCCTGAGCTTTTGCAGCATTTTCTGGAGCCGGCCGTATCTCGCACAGGCGTTCCTGTAATTCCTTAATTAAAATTCTCGCATGCATATACATTGTTTTTATAAATTATTCTCGTTTCGTAAAACAGGTGCGTCTGCGTGGACGAAGATGGCAAAACGATACATGGCCAGGCTGAGCTGCATGAATCCGACAGCATGACATGCGGTGAGTGCGCCTTACCGCAGAACGGGTTGCCTTCGAGCAGATCAGCATGTCAGGCACTGCAAGTGCCTGTCGCTACAGCTACAAGGCGCATGCAGCCTATGAGGCACTTTCGCGTGAGCTCTACCTCGCCGTAATCATCAAAAACATCGCCGACGTATAGAATAAAATAATTAGCTTTTTTAAATGTAGGTGCATTGAATAACTAGGATGACTCCTGTTTGCACGCGAAGTGTCTTGCGAATTGTGTATTCATAGATAGCTTACACAGTAATTTCTAGTGGCACAAGCGATAAATAGCGCATATGAGAGTTATAGCTAGAACTCCGGGAGATATAACACGATATTTGCAGTTGCGCGTATAAGTGTGCGGAAAGCGGAAAAATTTTGTGTAAATCGGCACAACTTTTGCTCGGAGGTCAAGAAGTGCTCAAGACAGTTTGGCTCACTGATGTAACGCCACTGGCACTGCGATAACGAAAGGAAAGTCGAGTTATGTATAATAATTTGAAACGATAATATTAGGTTACTCAGACTAGGATTCCAAGAAGGAGCAACATATCACAACATAGAACATGCCAGTGGATAAGTTAACAGGGAATCAATTTTTTTGGCGAAGTTCATCGCATGTACCCAAACGTGTGCTACTTGTTATCATGGGTTGACCTTCTGTGCGATGTTGCTTATTACGGAGATATCTTGGCGTTAGTCTGACGCAACTAGTTCCAAGGTATTGTCATTAAACTGCTATTTAACACGCAGTGTTTTTTTAAAGTGTTATTGTTACATCACATTCACATAATATCTTACTTTTTAAAATAACAGCACCCAGACTAGACCCTAGCGTTTGCCTAAACCTGACTGGGAAGCGTTATTAATTAGTCCCAACCCCAGATGCAAAACCATATCCAGTAAGTACGGTTGTAGTTCTTGTTTAAAAATGTGAGTCTAAATAAAAGACAATGCGTAAATTTCTCAAAAGAAAGGAAACCATGAAATCTGAAAAGATGCCATGAAGCTCTGAGCTAAAACCAGGAGTATATTGCAAGGTGCTCGAGGTGCAAATTCGCGTTTGTACGAAAATGTTTTGAAGCCTTGCCATGCGAGACTAAATAAAAAGACCAGAAGACAGATAAGTTGGTAGAATCTATAAACCTCACAGTTCCCGCTTTTGTTGTGGTTGAGGAAAATCTTGTTCAATGACGAAAGAAACGAGCTACTGAGGAGAATAGGCGAAAATGGCATGCATGCCGAGCTGTGTACATTGAACTTGAGGAGGGGGACGGCGAATTTCGATGCCGCTGGCAATTACTTTTTGCGATTTTGTTTCCCCGACGGCTGCGAAGTTCACAGCTCCCGAAGGCGTTGTTTCCAATCACTTTTATTTTCAATTCCACGCGGTCGTGTACCGGCAGAATCACACGACCTTGAAATAAAGATTACGGCTGGCCCTGTGGGGCTTCTTGTAGCTGCATACCGCTTTGCGGGCGAGGCGTAGCGCATAACCTTAAAATCGTGTTTGCGAATTTTCCCTTTTTTAAAAATGTGCATATGCGCGTGAACGTTTGGCATTTTTAGTTTAACGCCCTTCCCATCTAGGGACTATTAGAGCTGGACGTTTATTTCGAAAACGCCGAAGATATCCCAGCGCCGTTGAAGCCAAGTGGACATTTGTTGCTCAAACACTATCGCCCATATCTCTTCGACATTACGAACCTACCGTGCGCTTGTAATGCTTTCCAGTGATTATTCACGTAGGGGAGCAGACACTGTTGAAGGATTATTGCTGAGTCGTATGGAGCCTTGCGTACTTTAGCCAGGATGGATAGAAGAGTTCGGTCGAATGATCGACTATGGATTGGCTAAACCCTTGGCTACAGCCTCGTTGCGTTACGCGAGTGGTGGCTGCACGGGCTGTCTGTCGATCACAAATCGAACTGAATGCATGAAGAGGTTTGTAAGTTCGGCTTCAGAGCCATGAAACAATGCGGGTTACGAAACTTTTGGCTCCGGCTTAGAACATACATTTAGGGGAAACAAGCAGTGGGAAAGAGAAGACGCTAACTACACAGAGTGACCCTGCGCCTCTATCTCGAGCCTTTTAGTTTTCTTTTTCATCATTGGCCCTGATTAGATCTTACGCAGATTTCATCACTCTGATTTCGTAATCCTAACTTCGGAGAGCCCCATTAGAGGGCCCCATTTCTTGGAGGACACTGCTTCTTTTATCTACGGTGTGCCTGTTTTCGTCCACTGCTAGTAATTCGGAGAAGTAGGCATTAGGGACCCAGAAAGTCCTGTTGGCAATGAACACGGTACGACACGAAATGCGCCTTGCGATTATTGGATTGAGACCCGGTTTAGCCAATGCACAGCCGAAGCGCAGGCTCTCTTCCCAGACTAGTGGAAGAGTTTGCGTTGAGTGGCTCTAAGGTCATAGTAACGTAAATGTCGAGTGGCCGTTTACCTTTTTTTTCAGTGTAGACCGCTCGCACTTTGAATGCAAACAGCGTTGCTCGATTAGAGCTTGCCACTGAGCGGTACCATCAAAGCCGTCTTCTAGTCAGCCACCGATTCGTGTTGACTAAATGGTTTACAAATTCGCAACTTGGCGTTGTAAAAAAATACCCATCGGAGAAGCGCACTATCCTCAGTAAGGGCTCTTGTCGTTAAGGAGGCGGATCATTAAAAAAGGGCAAATAAAGCTAGAGAGCACTTAGGAATGTGATTCATAGGTGTACGCCATAGTGTAATGGTGAGAGTAGGGAAAGCTGGGAAAAGTTCAGTGATAACAGAAGAAAATTTGAACGCGTACTCTGCGAACTCCGGTACGAAGCGCGGGGAAGAACTACGCAAGAGGAAGGCGTATTTTGAAGAGGACTCGGTTATTTTCGTCAAGGCTAAATTTTTGAGAAGGCAGGAAGTTTCAGAATCGCGACAGCTTCATACTGTTGCAGCTAAGGTGTCGCGAAGTTAACTTATCCGACATAGGTAAGAGTGTCGTCGGTAAAACACTCCACAAATTAAAAGGACCCCGAGGATAACTCTGTGCAATCAGTGTTCTCAGTAAAATTTAATTTCTTGGCTCTTTCTGAGTATGTTGACACTTGTAGCAAAATATACATCTGAAAAAAAAAGAATTTAATGCCTTCCCGCCAGCCGATTCAAACTTGTGACGTTCTTACCGGAAAGGCGGGTTGACATCGTTTTGAAGTGAATGGCGGTGTAGCGTAGCCTCAGAGATCCGCAACTAAAAATCGGTGTCGGCGGAAGCATTTTACTTGCGAAATCGACCACCGATGGCGACACCTGTCTTTCGTTTCTTGTTTTTTTGTAGCTTACAAAAGCTTCTTTGTCGGTGAGAATTATCTCTTTGTGATTAGAACGCGATATCGTATAGATATAGGTCAACTTCATTTGGTTTTTTAAGTGTACCTTTAATACATGACTATGCTGGGATAAACACGCCTTAGCGACGCAACCCGCATTCAACTTTTTAACGAAAGCTGCGTCGGGACATTCTTCGGAACAAAGGATGTCGAAGTGTTGCGCCGTAACCCAACGTAACCAAAAGCTCCCACGTTCAGAAACTGAGCAGTGAGGACAAGTTTCAGCCTGTAGCGGGAGTAAGAGCTCTCCAGAGGTGTCCTGGGGTCATATTTATTATTTCTTTGTTTGTAATGCCCTTAAGCTACAATGTACATTACTGAGAGGCAATAGAAACAAAAAGGTAATCGCGATACACTAGTATGAGTGTTACAAAAAGAACAAAGGCCAAGTAAACTGAGAAGGAAAAAAAATGCGAAGATGTTTACAACACAAGACAATGACGGGACTGACGAGGGCGTGATAATTGAGTGCATTTTGCTATGAATTTCAAAGAAGACAAAATGGGTTGTCTTGGTGGGCGCCTATGTTCCGTACGAACCTTATTTGTGCCAGCCTTGAAGTCGGTGCCTCCAAGGCATCGACGTTGTCTTCGTAGCGCAGAGTGAATATTTTTTTGTCCCGTTTTTCTAAAAACAAGTGCCCTGGCGACATGCGAAAACAACCATGGATGCAGTAGAAGCTCGTTTTGTTCTCTTATGGACGACTTTAGATGCCTGGCATCGACAAAGGAAGACGTATGGGCAAACAACACAGAAGGTGATCGCACAATACCGAAAGTGAACAGAACGCGTAGTGATGGTGACCTAACTGCACGCTCACGCTTGACCTAGTAAGAATAAAGTATACAACGATCACATGCGATGATATCGGAAGAATGGCTGCCCGCGAAGAAACCGTGATTCTCAGCAAATAAAGTCTGCTACGGCGACGTGCCAACGCAACTAGACTACCACCTTCCGTTCGGTCTGCTTTTTCTTACTCTTGTGACTGCGTTTCTTGTGCAAGCAACACCTACACGTAGTAAGATTGATGGCCCTCTCAATGACCCAGTTTCGATTCCACTCTAAAGCAGCAGAGCTACCCGTATCACAGAGCTTAGGTGGTCGCAGCTACGCACACCCGGTAGTTTAGTTCAGGGCATAAGCCATGATTTGAACGGACCGACATAGCATTGATCTGAAGCGCACAGCTACGTTCTGGTCCAGCAGAACTGTGCAGCGCTGCCGAGACTGCAAGTGCTGGCGCCATTTATTCAAGGGCGAAGTTGCAAAGTTCACACGTAAGAATTCTTCCGGATCGTCCGGCGTACTGGCTGCCGTTATGGCTGCCCCCCTTCACTAAAAAAAAAAGAAAAGAGTTCCGCAGTCCCTGCCGGCGTTACAGGCTTCCTCCCCTCGTTTTTCTGTCTTCATTATTACTCTGCGGCGTGTTTTAGTTCCGGTTTGTGTTAACTAAATTGTCTCGAGGCTTGCTCTATGTATGTGTATTAGTGCCTTGCCTGTGTTGCGTCCCCATCTATTAACCACGTGCGTCGCATCCCCAGAGTCTATGAATACCCGCGTCCTGTTAGGGCAAAGGCTCTTTCGTCACCACTCCGACACTGAGTCTCGGCTCCCGGCTCTCGGACCGCCCTCGGCCGCCACTACAATTGGCACCCCAGTTATGGTCCCTTTTCCCTCCCTCCTTCATCTCTTTCACTGCGTAAAGTACTGTCTCCTTCACTAGCAGCAGTGAATGGCCATTGGACGGCCCCCGATCAATCATGAACCGTCATCACCTGGTAATGGTTCCGTAAATTGGGTCCTTTATTAGCTGACTCTACGTCTGGCTTCAGCAAATATTGTACGGATTCCATGAAAGAAGGTGCATACATGCAGCAGCGCATCGACCAGTTAAAGCAGGTCTCGAAAAGAAATGACAGGATCGTTGAGGCCGAGCAAGGCGAAGCATATCCTACCGCAGCAGTGGCGTTCACGAAAGAGAACTTAACGTGATCTACAACAACTTCAGGATGAAAAACAGCGCGTTTTACGCTACGACTGAAGTGACATCGATTAAGAACCTACATTAATAATAATAATAATAATTGGTTTTTGGGGAAAGGAAATAGCGCAGTACCTGTCTCATATATCGTTGGACACCTGAACCGCGCCGTAAGGGAAGGGATAAAGGAGGGAGTGAAAGAAGAAAGAGGTGCCGTAGTGGAGGGCTCCGGAATAATTTCGACCACCTGGGGATTTTTAACGTGCACTGACATCGCACAGCACACGGGCGCCTTAGCGTTTTTCCTCCATAAAATCGCAGCCGCCGCGGTCGGGTTCGAACCCGGGAACTCCAGATCAGTACTTTATTATCACTTATTTGTCCTTACAAATGTCGAACCGCGTGAAGCTTTGCGCAGACGCAGAGCGCGCGTATTGATTCATGCTCACGAACCTTTTTTGAGCTCCCTCCTGGTAATTCATTTGTATTCAGAGCGAGAAGCTATAGTGCATCCATTAATGAGATGGCTGCCTGTACACAGGAAGCGCTGGAACTCCTGTAATTGAATATGCCGCTGTCGATGCTGTCCGGGACGGGCTTAATTATGCCGCGTAGCGTCGGATTTGTCGCCGTGCGCCGCAGTTTAATCCTTCTCTCTCTTTCGACAGGTTGCTCGAGGCAGATGACAGCACAGCGTCGCCAAGGCCGGCCCGACTGGATGGCGGCGCCTCAGGTGCACTGCGACTCTCGCGGCGACTTCCAGAGGCTGCAGTGCCGGGGAACGTTGTGCTACTGCGCCGGGCGGGACACCGGAGAGCCGACGGGGCCGCTGGTTCTCATACAGCACCTGGCGCTGCTGTCCTGCTGTGAGTGTGCAGAAGTATATAAAGGGTGTTCCTTCTAAGATTTTACACAATTTTAAAAACATAGGTTTTTGAATTAGAAGGGCGCCTTTTACGGCATAGTATTGTCAGCGGTGCAGTACATCAGAATACAGCTAAGATGGGCTAACTTGCAGGCTGGTTAAAGAACAGGAGAAGAGGTTTTAGAATTTGACGTGTTTAAAGGAGCAGAATGTGTGAAACTTGGAGGTAACGCAAGCGAAGTATTTTTGCGCTAGGATTTGAAATGGTGACGTAATCGCAGAATAAATCCGCATTGGTGGTCAGTCTTCTCTGCAGTGTGCAGCGATGGGCAGAGGCCGCAACGATGACGTCACATAGGGTGGCGCTGCATTTCCAACTAATAAACGGTTGTTTCAAGGAAGTAAACCAACGCCGCCGACGGTGAAGCCCACGAACCATTGTTCGACGGTGTCGGAAGGCCCACTGCAGCTTCTGGGCGAAGGTAGCGGCATCTGAAATTTCGGCAACAATGACATCATCGCGAGTTTCCCCGTACTTCTCTAACGTAGTGAGGAGAAGCCTGACTATCGCTGCGGTTTCAATCGTCGATTACGTCACTATTTTAAATGCTGGCGAAAAAATACTTGGCATGCTTTACCTTGAAGGTTCATAGATTCGATTTCTTGAAGAACCTCAAATTCTCGAAAAAACCATTTCACCTTCTCTTTAAATAATATTGAATTGTTAGCTTTTAACTATTACTGTTAGGCTCCTTAATTATTGAAAGGCGCTTAGTCCATTGTAATTAATATCTATATCAGTTTTTAGGATTTCGATTACGCGGTTACTGTCGGCGGTGTGGCCCAACAAATTTTGGCTATTTCGAAGAGTTACGTGCACCGGAGAGGTTACTTTGCTGCAAGCTCCGAGAAAGCGCATGTATTTGGACGCGATGGAGCGGAATTTTGTCGGGCTACAGCGCTGAGGACAACTGCGTTTTCGAAAATCTAAAAACTGATATGGATATTAATTACGGGGGCCACAAGCCCCTCAATAATTAAGGAGCCTAACAGTAATTGTTAAAAGTTGACTATTCAATTTAAGTTAACAAGCCTGCTAGTTAGCACATTTTAGCTGTATTCTGGCGTACTGCACCGTTGACAGTGCTATGCCAAAAAAAAAGCGCTCTTCTAACTCAAAAAGACTATTTTTAAAAGTCGTGTAAAATCTTAGGTGAAACACCCTGTACATATATAGCAGGCAAGGGAGGGGAAATATGGAGCTCGTTATGACATATATATGAAGGAAGCCAACAGTAGCCAAAACCAAAAAACACAGGAAAATGTTTCTATCTTTTTTTATAATTTGTGGTTAGAATCAAAGCAAAATCAACAGTGTAAATATTCTAGCGATGAAAGCTGATTGATTTGAAAGGAGAAAAAAACAACCACATGGCGCATGCCGCTCTTCATGGGCCGCCCGGAAGATATATATATATATATATATATATATATATATATATATATATATATATATAGGATGTGGTTGTTCGGGACTTGCTGTGGTGATGAAAAGCTCGCGGTGAGGTTGTATTCTCAGGTTGGTAGAAAGGGTTAGGTAGGGCCGGGCTATTGAGCGGTCTTGAAGTGGAAGAACGGGTGTGCCGCAGTGGCGAGGAATTGTTGGGGGAGGTGCGTTTAGGCTTTCCGGTGAGGTCTTGTTTATAGTTGGCGAGCAGGGTTTTGTTGTGTGCATGTCGGAGGAGAAAAGAGCTTCATTAGAAGCCAGTATTATGACTCCTTGAAAAAGAGCGCTTGCTCTGCTATGGTTCGTTAGTCAGCCGCTGAGTCCAAACTAAGCCAAGCACTCCAGAATGGCGGAAAAGTGTAAAGAGGTGTGTTTGCTTTTGGTGTGAAGAGAAGTAGAGCGAGTGAAAGTGTTGCCTTTTCTGTATACGGTGTATTGCTGAAAGTCAGCACGCTGGAAATGAAGCTCCTTTCTTTCAGTGTCCGTCAAATCGGGGCCGACCTAACAGCTCCTTTAGGGACCGCGACATTTTTGTTTTGAAGTGAGGAAGAGAAGGCGTTGGCTTCCATCTCTGGAGCCGGCTACTGATTATCCAATTAATAAAAGCATCGTGCATTGTCCGGGTGACCGTTAGCACATCTGGGGACAATCCTAAGCTCTGAAAGTAGAAATAAAAATTTACCAGACGTTTACCCTTTTAATAATGCGAATTTTAACGAGAGCTGGTTCGATGCGAAATATAGCCTATAGTCGGAGAGTATATTTAGTAGCTCTTGGTCTCGCACGCACCGTGATGCATGGTAGGACACGCACTATGGGTACCACACATGGTGGGCACGCAAGGTGGGCGCCACACACTGTGGGACACACAGAGTGGGCACTTCAAGCGGTAGAACACGCGTAGTGGGCACGCGTGGTCGCTGATCTATATGTATAAGGCGGGCGACTGGTGCGCAAGATGCAGCGAGGGAGGATGTGAGGGGGGGGGGGGGGGGGTTGCGGTGTTGACGGTGTTAAAGTAGCCGGATGCAGTTAGCAGTTATGGGGTGTGGAGTTGGAGGATAGGGGTTTAAGAGTGACGTAAGCGTGAACGACGTCGACGCCACCGCTGACATAATTTGGCCAAACTTTGCCCATAAATCTGCAACCGTAAAAAAGAAAAGAAATAGAGCTGCATGCGTTGGCACTCGTTAATAGAGGAGAATAAATCGGACATAGCTGCACCTGTGCAGTTTTAACACAGCAGGAAGGAGCCGCAATAATTACAGAACGTCAGGCATTCTGTTAATGAATTTAATTAGTCGCAGTCTGACCAGCCATGCTTTTGGTGGTGGTGGTAGTAGTTTTATTAAAAATAATAGTAAAAAGGAAGGAAAAGATTTTTGCTAGCCCCGGCATCTGCTATCGATACTGAAGCACCTGAGCTGGGGCAGCGGAAATAAAAAACAGCAGGCAGAATGGAGAAATGAAATGAAAGAGGTGATGGGACAGGAAGAGAGGATAGGGGGAGAAGTAATGTGTACAAGCCATGCTTTTCCAGATAATCCTTATAAGGCAAGAGTTTTTTTAATTCTCACTCCTGATTCGGGGCTCATGCTGTCGCTGGATTTCCTGCGTGCCCTCTCGCTGTCAGCGTTTAATCGTGTTTATCTGGAACGCTCATGACGGAGCAGTGAGAGGAGAGCCGTTCTCAAGCATGCAGAATATTTGCATAACTTTACGAAGACGTTTCTAATGCATAAATGGCAGAAGGAAATGAGAGCATGCAATTCTCGCACAAAGAACAGTGTGCTTTCTACTCTTCTACATGTGCTATATATTAAAGCGATAGATTTAGAAGTCTCATCACGAAAAAAAAACAAGAAACAGGACTGCTTAGTAAAAAAATTCGCTCGGCTCTGTTAATCATAATATCCGCTGGTTGGTCGAGACAGTGATGACGTCATAGGCTCACGTGACCTAACCGAGCAACGATTGGTCGACAAGGTGTGTGGCGTATGAGACCACGTGACAGAGGCAGGTTGGCAGATGCGCTGGCAGGAGGCAGTTGGCAGGCGGCAAGGCGAAGCGCTTATTGGTCTCCGAGGTGTGTGACGTCACGAGACCACGTGACATGCCTAGTTTGCAGGAGCGCTGATGATGTTACAGCAGATGGCAGCTGCGCTTTGTTGTGTGCAGACGTACCAAGACAGCTGCGCGTATCTGACTGGAATGGAGACAGATTAAACAGCGCATGTGTCTACTATAGTGGGAAATCTCCGCAAGCGGAAAGGGCTTCCACGGAACTATGTCGCAGAAGATGGAGTATCAGCTGCTGCAAAGGCTCACCTCATGCGGCGAGCAGAAATTTCGGAGATGGAGAAGGAGGCCGAGCGGACTTCAGACTTAAATGCTTTCGCGTTCTCAACACGTAATGCAGTTAAGTATCCTCTGTACTTGTTTTGCTGCTTTCACATCAAAGGGGTAGGCCAGAAAAAAAATGAAAGCGAACACATCTTGTTGGCAGAGTTTTTCTCTCCGGGCGCACTGAGACAGCGGGAGCGTGCCAAGAAAGAGAAATGTGTAGTTCAAAGGGGACTGCTTTGCATGGAAACGAGAGGAGTGCTCCGAAGAACAACATCTGCGTATGTTGTAGCTAAGACGCCGCCAAGTTACAAGCATGAGCGCTTTTGAATACGCTTCTCTTGTGCGAGTATTACGTAGTTCGCGAATACCTGCTAGGGGCCTCAAACTGATATGCCCCTAAGTCTCCCCCTCGAAAGCTGGAAACAGAAAAGTTGAGCAGGCTTCACAAGCACTTTGAAGTGGAGATAATTACACACGAAAAAGAAAACTTAGTTGACTTTGCCTTATGTTGTAGCTAGGAAAGCGGAGCTAGTGAAACGTAATGTTTGAGGCTGTGGTATCGTACATTTTTTCTCCCTTTGAAGGTATTAGGCTGCTTGAATTTCAGGTTTCAAATGTTTGATGCGCGTAGCGCACGGATTTTTTCCTCGTTGACTTGTCGGCAAATGGCTCTACAAAAAAAAAATAATCAAAATTTTCAACCTTTGTTCAAAAGCAAAAGCTCTTGATTACAATTATTTCTTGCACTTCATTACTTCCGATACGCACCTTTTTTCTTTTCGCATTACAAGTTTTCTACTGAAAGAAATAAGTTGTGCACAGTTGTTTTTTCCCAAATATTTGCGTATGTGTTCGCGTTTGTTTCTCACAACAGTTCTCCTTCCCACGTGTAAGAAAGACTAATGGGCATCGCCTTGTTAACCTCCCTGCCTATCCGTCCTTCTGTTTTTCTCTCTCTCTCACAACAGTTTATGTTATGTCACGCGCTTTATGTTATTTGCAAGAATTGCCAATGTCCAAATAATTGATATTACCTTGCCCGTTTTTGTTCTATTTCACGAACCTGTACCGGCAGTCTGAATAAAAAAAATTGCCAGAATCTTCGTATAGCGCTGGCTGCTGTAGTGCGACGCGTCACGGTTTGGCGTCGCTCGAAGCCATGCACTTTTGTTTGATATGTCAGCATCACACGTCGCGTGGGTTTTGAGTGCACTGTCACTCACTCGGTGGCTACCATGACAGACGATATCAGCCAACCGAAAGCACTCGGAAGAAAATCGCGAACGTGGGCCTAAGCGGCGAAAGCGTGAACGTCTGTAGTAGCGCGCCCTTGAAGCGAAGCCAGAGCCTGAACGACAAGCGGGTCTCCACGATCGGAGCTGCGACGCCGAGATGAGACGACTAGGTCAAGATGAGGAAGTGCACGGTCGCGAAGCCGAAGCAGCCGGGTGGAAAAAAGCGGGCAAACCACGACGATGCCGCCGCAGTGTTTGAGCCTCAGTTCAACTCCAACTCGTCCGGGCTTTGCGTGCTCTATTAGCCACAGACTCACAAAGACGCTGAAATGTCTGTGGCAGCGGGACGCTTAACCGTCTGATTAATCAGCAGATCTTTAGGGAGGCGAGGCTAAGTGACCAGTTAGAGCTGAAGTTCGCAGCACCTTTGATGTTAGCCTGGTAATTATTGCGGCTTATGTTCCACTATTCACGAGCATTATTAGTATATTTGTGTCGACCCATCAACGCACAGTGAAGCTCTGAAATAAGGAAGGTAGACAAGAATAAGCGCGCCTAAAAAAACTAAAACTTCCGAGAGCAAGAAAGAAAAAAAAGATAACAACAATAAATCAAAATTAAGAAATCAAGTTTCATTTAAATCTCGCTGCAGGCATCGATATATTATGCAAATTACCGTTTGGTCGCGTACTTCCTCTCTACACACAGACGCGGTCGGTCGGCAGCTTGGCTTTGAGCCACACAGTTTTAGTTTTACTCACGTAGCTCCTGGCGAAGTTTCTTTAAACTGGCAATTTGGAAATGAAAGACGTTCAGCGAGCGTTCTTTTTCGCAACTCCTGAAACACGAGCCACTTCTCTTTTTCCTGCTCTCGAAAGACAAAAGTTCAGCCTTTTGAGCGAGCGTTGTGGACGTCAGAACAATAATCAGCGAACGACTCGGCGATAACGTAGCCTCAAGCCTGCTTATTAACGTCGTCGCTAGCTCCTGTTCCTTATTTTATTGGTCATTGGATGTAGATGAACTGCATCCACTAGCTTTTTTTTTCGCAACTTTGTGGTCCACAAACAAGAACCGGTGGAGCGTATGCTTCACGCCACCATCTCGAAGAGCTGTTAAGCCTGATTACGTACCTCGGTGTCGGTGAGGCCGCTCGTCAGCTCCGGCCTAGTCCTGCATTCAAGGTAATTACCGTGACGCCCGCGCTATGCGACGCGCTCAGACTGTGGAGTAATTTGCCCAGGGCGTTCTTTATTGCGAGCCTGGGAAATTAAATTAGCTTCCTTGTGTCTTTTCCTTGCGCTTGTCGCCGCTCCCGTTTCATTGCTATATATATATATATATATATATATATATATATATATATATATATATATATATATATATATATATATATATATATATATATATATATATATATATATATATATATATATATATATATATATATATATATATATATATATATATATATATATACAAGGAAGGGAAAATAGCCCGTGCGTAGTCCTCGCACACCATGCGCCACGTAAATTCCCCCCCCCCCCCCCCCACACGCACACTAATGCCGACCCTCCTCAGTACACACATTATGTACAGGAGACTATCCAGGGCCCTCTCCTGCTCACTTTGAGGGGGCTACCCATAAAAAACAAGCATGATATGGGAAAAAGGTTTAATATACCTTACGCAACCTTACACAAGAACACCTTATAAAACCTCATTCCAAACTTGCACACTGCTCCCCTCAGGAGAGCCGGCTCGCTGCACCAACGAAACAAGTGCGAAAAAATTTACTGCCACTCTTAATCCAACGCTTTAGTTGTGCACTGGTAGAGGAGTAGCAGAAACATGTTTAGAGCGCCTGGATGGGCGTGGCAAGTAAGTTTTTTTCTCTCTCTCAACATGCGAACAGCAACAAGGCCGACGTCACCTTTCTGCGAGAGGCTATCGAATGTACGCGGTTTCTAATCACCTCTTAACTAGGAACTCAATAAGGACGTGCGTCTGAGCGAAACAGAGTAAACTAACATAGGGGCTCATATCAGTGTGTATGATTTGTTGTGACTCTATCGTGACTGCTATGATCGCGAACCAACAGCACTGTGAAAATGAGCGCGTTCGTCTACTACCTTAGAACCGCCGCTTACTGTAACCTTCGTTCCATCATAGCGCCCGCAACGGCACGTGTAAGTAATCTATAGTTCTTTACAGTGACGTTTGTCGGGGGGAAGCTTTCAGTTTTTGGTGTCAGCAACCGATAACCCACATGCGCCGACTCACGTGACCACCACCTGTTTGGTGGTCACATAACTCCCCCTCAGACGGCGTCATGTGGCAGCAACGTAAGCGTAATGACGTCATACTATCGCAGGATGAAATTGACTGTGAGGAAAGGAAAGGATCAGTAACTGTCTCACTATCGGTGGTGACTGTTCATTCGGGGCTGGAGGGAAACGTTGAAGGAATGGTCTGAAAAAAGAGTTAAAGAGGTGCCGCAGTGGAGGACTCCAGACTAATGCCAACCTCCTGAGATCCTTTAAATTGCACTGACATTGCACAGCACACGGGTTCCTTTTGCATTTCGTCTCAATCGAAACTAGGCCACCGCGGCCTGAGTTTGATCCCGCATACTCAAGTTGAGCACTCTCAAGTGCTCTAACCAGTGAGCCACCGCAGTTGATATCGCGAGGTTATCTGCGGACTAAATACAAAAAATAATGCAGAACGTATTGTCAGGTTCACACATTTAAATAGCAGACGGCATTAAGCCTGAAGTTCCGCCGAATATGTCAGGTTTGATGAGGACAAGTTCACACAACGCTACCCTATTTTTTTTATTGCCAACAAAATCTTACAGTGTGAACACAAGAACTAAGAGCCAACCTGTGGCTGACGTAGAAAGGCTAAATATCTCTACTTGTCTTTGTGATTAAAATGTACGAGACAATTAGAGACAGCCCTACATCCGTAGTTCGAGCATTCATATCAGCTTGCTCAATCCATTCGGTAGTACTACAGCGCTTGTTAGGACGCGAGGCATATCGATGTTTCGCAACCGGGCTTTAGCGCACAATAATTTTTATATTCTTCAACAAGAAAAGTCACGAAATACCTTTTTTTTCTAAATGTGAAACAGTCGCGCAATAAGTGGCAAAAGGTAATTTTATACGAAAGTTTATGAATTAATGTGTATACGGAAGAAGACAGAAAGACACGCCATTGCTTTCTTTCGTCTTTCTTCTCAGTTTGTACATATTACTTCTCCCCCTATCCTTTCTTCCTGTCCCCTCATCTCTTTCATTTCATTTCGCTATTCAGCCTGCTATCCTTTATTTCCGCTGCCCCAGCTCAGGTGCTTCAGTATCCATGGCAGATGCCGGGGCTAGCAAAAATCTTTTCCTTCCTTTTTACTATTATTTTAATAATAAAAAAACACTACCACCACCACCCTTTCCACCCCCTCTTGTCGCATTACCCGTGACAATATTATTCATGTCTATTGTAATGTCGTTTCACTGAAAATTCGTGAGCGAGAACAACTCACCGCTTTATATCACGGTTATAACGCGCTAAAAAGAACTAACGACACGTTATGCGCCGGTTTGGAAAGATGCGCGGTCTCCTGAGCGCTTATAACTCAATGTCAACAATGTCCTCAGAAGGAGACACAAAAGCTCAACAAAACGGCGCCTGCTTGTCGTGCAAAGAGACGGATTACATGGTGCACGCGCATAACAGATGTTGACCCGCAAACAGTGCAGCTGAGTGCGCCCGTGAAAGAAATAAAAATAATGTAAAAAAAGAACACCAGGACCCGTGACAGATGGAAACGCTCCGAGAACAACTCGAGAGGCTGTACAAATAAAGTGCGAGCTCTGCATACCAGCACTCTGCGTTCTGAAAAAGAAAAAGCAAATATAGCTTTCAGCATTTCGCACTGCGGAAAAACGCTGAGCTGACGACAGAGCACGGTGAAAACCGAATCTGCAGCGGCGTCGCGAGAAAATAAATAAAGGTGCAAGATGCGGGGGGCGCGGGAGTCTTCGCGCCGCGCATTCCTAAAGAAAAAAAAAACGCGAAAGAAATTTGAAATAAAAAAGAAGACGTGCGCTCAACGCACGCGTGATGAATTCGTCTTGCGAGCAGTCAAACGTGCAGCGGGGTCGACGGCGCAGGGGCACGCCGAAAGTGAGACATCATTTTCTCGCCACGCACCCGAGAACAACGTTGGGAAGGCTGGAGAGCGCGCACATCTTTTCCCTCTCCTCCGTTCCCCATCTACTCTCTCCTCCCCTTCTTCCTTGCCCTCCCGCGGTCGCCATGGCAACGGGATTGCTCTCCAGCAAAGCGCGTGGGAGTGGGCCGCAGCCCGAGCACGTGTTGCGCCTTAGACCCCACGCTAGCCTTTGCCTCCATCCCAGCGGATTCGGAAGGCTTCTGTGGCTGCTCGCTTCGGCCTGGTTTTCTGCGCACGTTCTGGTTGCACGGGCGTGGCCACTGCTGTTGTTTTCACTGTCTTGTTCTTCATCACCCGCCACTAGTCTCGAGTATTAGTTTGCGGTATTTTTTTTCTTTTGCGGTCTTTCAGGAGGAGAACTGAGTCCGCAGGTGCCGGTTATTCAGAGTGTATGCTCGGTGCTACTTTGGATGCTTGCCTATCGGTTTCGCATGGGTACATCATTCCCAAAAAGGAGCCGGGTGGTACGTGGAAAGCGGAAGTTCAATATGCGACTGTGTCGTGTCGAATTCGGATTGAACGGGGTAAGGCCGGCTCAACACGCAAGGCAGGTGATGAGGCGTCGAGTGAAAGTGAGGTGCTTTTTCATCGTCACTGCTGTTATTAGGGAAGAGGTCTTGTGTACAGACGTTATCGCGTACGCAAGACCTCTTACTTAATATTTTGCCCGTTAAAACGAGGTCACCTTGTCTCAGCACGTGCATTCTTCCCTTTTTCGTTTTTCTTTAGTGCCTGCGCCGCTTGTGGAGCGTTAGCTGTTAACAGCTCTTTCCTCAATTTTGCGTCGTCGTCGTCGGCGCCCGCAGCTCCACCTGTCACCTTTTCAGGTGTCAGGTGGCAAAGTTGAGAGAGGGAAATCCTCCTCTCTATTTTTAGGGGACAGAAGGAATAGGGAAAGTGGGAGAAGGACGAATGAGAGATGGTTGGAGGCGACGGTGGCCTAGTGGCTTGGGCGTCCGCCTCGGCTGCGGGATGTGGTTTGTTCCAAACTCACCGCCGGAGAAGGATGGATGCAAGCATTCCCCGGCCCGGAGCCCGGCTTTCTTAGCAGTGTCTGCTGGGAATAGGCTCGAGAGCAAACCGCTTTGCGATCTTTCGGGGACAGACCCAGTTCCGAACACCTCAGCCTGCAGAGGTGGTTCGTGTTATTGTGTTCACAGGGTGGGTTAGAGTTAGTACGTTCTAACCTGCGTTTCTAAACAGACCTACAGGTCAACTGTCACTCCTGGAAGCGATCTTTCGAAAGAAATTTGCTTCAGACTGTCATTAAAGTCCTAGGCAAGCCCGAATTCGCCCCCGGCTGTCTGACTGCGAGAAGAAAAAACAGAACAAGTTTGTTGCGACACCATTGCTAGCTGTCAAGCATTCGTGTTACGCACTCGTAACCATCTTGTGATTTTTTGTCGAAATAATTGCCTTATATGTGCCGCTTACTCGTTACTTGCTGGCCTTGCAGTGGATAGGTTAGACATGTCACAGCGTTTTTTTTTTCAAACGGCTATACCTGTAACAGCGACTATACCAAGTGTCACCCGTGTGATCTATGTGTTTCTTAAATGTTTTAAGTGCAACACTGTCCCAGCTGGCGTCGTCGTTGGGTGCATCGTATCCTAAAACCATCGCGTGCTCCCGCTTCTCAAAGTCAGTGTTGCCGAGGTTGGCCACAATGGAGGAGTGGTCAGAGAAGCGGCATTCAGGAGGGAGAGGGTGCCACATGTGGTCACGGGGTTCATCTGGGCGGGGATGAAGGTATGCGAGAGTGTCGGACAGCTACCACAGTCACTTTAGCCACGGCGATGTGGAAAAACTCTGATGTCTGATTTATGAACTTTAAGAGTCAATCTAAAGCATTCGCGTTCCGCTCGCTGTTCAGTGCATTTGCTAACGGTGGGTGTTATATTAAAATATATACAAAAACTATGCTATATTTCAACCGTGTTCGTAAACAAATATTGTAATCAACAGAAATAAAAAAAAGAACCTGTCATGTCGTAACAATGAACACGAACGGAGTTAGTCGAATGTGTGTAGGGAAATCCTCCAAGGTGGCGTAAATTTAAAATAAGGAAGAATCATTATTAGATGCTAATGAGTAATTAACCTCACTGGAAACGAATTGGCGGGGTCTTGAAGCTTTCTGGTGCTTGAAGCATGCTGATAACTCGAATGCAGTTTTATTGACTACTTTAATTAACTTGGGAAAATTAGAAACAAAAACACTTCTGACGATTCACCTTAATTTCCTTTTTAGGAAGTAGCCTGTTAGATTAACACTTTCTTTGCTGCGTGGCGAAAATTGTCAGTTGGAGCACGGCACTTGCAAACATCCACCATGTATGAGGTTGTTGCATTATGGAAAGCCTGCATTCTGGATAGAGTGCGGGTGCAGTAAGGGGAGAAAAAACAAGACAAAATTCTGCACTCAGGTGTCTAGTCAGGCCAGGAGAACACGAAACCTTTCAGTTGTAAGACGTGCTAAACAAGGCAAACTGAAGTGACTGGCTGACGAAACGAAATGCGACGGGAGCATAGTACAGCACAGCATAGTCGATCACAGGGAAGAATAAAAGCGCAGCGACCGGATTCACTGTGGTCAAGCCGCTTCGCTCCGAGCCTGACTCATTCATTAACCAGGCAGATGCTTCCACCGGTGGGATCTTAGGGAGGAGATCTAAGTCGCCCAGCTCAGCCAATGGCGAATGGAGGAATACAAGATCCCACGGCAGAAATCCCAGGGGAAATCTAGCCGCTTATCCTGGGCATATCGGCGTGCTTATAGTGAGACAAGCGGTTAGATAACCGCTTGTTTGAACGGTTGGTTGGTTCATTCAGCGCACGGTCTAGAAATAGCTTCTTGCGTATGCGTAATTCTCAAAGTGCAGTAAGGAGTGGTTGATGCTACTGGTCACGAAGTAATGAAGGGCCGTAAGATGATCTCATTAGGTTTTTCTTTTTTACCTTCGTTTATACTGCGCGGATGGGGCGCTATGCGTCCTTTGATGATGTAACATATTTTAGGTGCTTGTTTTCAGTGTTTTTGTTGATTCTTAAGAGTGTATTGCCCTACAACTTATAGAACCCGTTTTTGATAGCGCGCATAGGAAACGTTCTATGCGCACACGGACATGTTACAAAAAATGAAATTAATCGCTCTTGGGCTTTTCTGGTAATCAACTTCATCTTTTGCCTTAGTGCTTGATACTGAATGATACTAAGTGATTTTGGATGATTACTTCATGTTCTAGGTTAGCTTATATGTGAATACGCAATGTAGACAAATAAGCTAACCCGTAATGTGCGAGAGCTTTTATTTGCTTATGATAAGCAGAAATAGACAAAACCCTAGACGATGTCATTGGCGCTTGCCTTAACTTGCCGAATTACTTACAGAATAAGAGATCACTTGTGATTTTAACCAGCCTTAACCAGGCTTCATCAGCCGTCCACGCCGTCGGATAAACCAACATAAGTCGAGCCAGATAGGCGGCTGTGATCTCAATAGAGGCAACCGAGCTTCCAGAATTAAAGCTCCTGCAGTGGCGCCTTGAATGACCCGATAAGTACCGTTCAGAGTGCAGGAAATAAGGATAGTCTTGATGGTTCATGAACAACCCACTAGACCCAATTCTTGCCATTTTAGCGGATGGCCTCACTGAAAGATTTTTTCTCGCAAGAGTACGTGATTAAACATGTTAGGAAAGCAATGAGTGCGGTCTGGAGCCCCGTAGCTTCACTTAGGATGAAGTTTAAAATGGAATTTTGGGTTCCTTTAATTCTTGCGGTCGTGAGGAGTGCAGGTTGCAATGCAACGCAGACTCATAAAAAATAGTTCTAGAAAAAACGAGGAAAATAGAAGACATAAATGACTTATTTTCCTGTTTTGCTAATTATGATTTATTATTGTGGTTTGACATATTCCTTTCTTTCGTACTTATATTTATTTCAATGATATTTTAAAAACAAACAGACAGCCACAACTACCATAACAACCACCTTAATTCTACTCTCGCCGGGTTGGTCTGAACGATATTTTACAGAGATAATTCAATACATCATACATTTCGCACAAATAATTTTTTTGCCAGCATAATGAATTGTTGATCAGATTTGTTGAGCAGTCCAAGTTGATAGCAATTGAATACTCGAAGGTAATAGTTGATAGCTTTACAAGATCATGACGTAAGTGAGGGTTTCACCACAGCGTGATGCATGGCCTGAATTCGCTCTTGAGAAGTGGCAGCTGCACCGTAGCACAGCATATTAGCGTCTGCACGTGTAGCCACGAGGCAGCTGATTGTTGCAGCGCACTGCTCTGAGCTAGAACAGCACCATCTGAAATCTGAGTGACGCTGTTTAAATTACAAGGAGGCTTTGACATTGCGTTTAAGCGGTCATAATTCATTTTTAATGATATTAAAATTTGTGCGTTTTCATGACGCTGTGTTTTCATGAAAAGATATCAGAAAATCCGGTGGTTTTTGTTATGTTTGGAAGACTTCAAAGTGGAACCTGAAATAAATATTGGAGAGCTGCGTTGAGCAGCTGTAGGCACTTGCTTTGAACTTATAGGTGTATGCAGTAAGATTTTGGCGTCAAAAATTCAGTTTTCGAACAGGATTCAAACGTTACAGGTAAGAAAGAAAATTCTCAGATTAACTTTTTTCTTTTCAAACCTAACAGATTGCCATTGAGCCCAGATTAATATTTAAGCCATTTCCTGCGCCACGGTCAAAGAAGCATCGTCACTCTGATTCACTAACCTCTTTATCCGCCAGAACTAACGTATTTCAACATCCCACTTTTCCTTTTAGCATGAGTGACTGGAGTGCTTTACCTTGGGCGGCATTAAGTAGCATTGGCTTCATGGTGAAATAGAAGACTGACGTCATCAAACCTGTGCCTTAAAACTCTTTCATAGCTTTTTTGTATTTCGATTACATCGCATCATTCCCCCCCCCCCCCCCCCCCCCCCCCTAGAAAGACACTGAAGGGCTTGCAGTATTTTCATCTGTGCAAAGGTCAGTCTATCTCTGCTGTGCGTCTGTGCTTATCTTGTGCATCTGTTCAAATGTCAGTCTACCGCTGCTCTTAAAATGTGCGTATCTTGTGCACCTGTGCGGATGGCAAACGTCGTGAAACAGGCCAACTTCCTTTATATAGCTAGCGCTGTAATGCATTGTCGTCAGAGGGAGCTTATCTCACCAGTACAGGTCTATGCTTCTCTGGATATCATAGAAACACATATGTATTTACAAGCATAGATGATAGCGTAAAAGAGTGGGTCCTTTCCTTATATACAACTCTATGGGAGCCTCGTTAGGAGAAGCGCAACCAGAAGGTATCCTAATGCCTACAGGAGAACCTTGCCGCACGATCATGGCGTAGCTAAGATTAATCTGCAAGCTTTCCTTTTAAGAATAAGTGATTTTAGCTCCAACTCTCGGCAAACTAGGGCGAACAACATCCGGAATCCGTGGCGCACTTGAACATGTGGCTGAACTTGTGACCGAACTTAAAATCGAACATGAGGCAGAACTTATCTTAAAAACTGCTAAACTTACGGTCTGCATGGTACCTAGCAGAAAAAAAAAATATATACACAATCATAACATAGGATGCTACAAATCTGCGTTAGTGGATTGAATTAACATTTCCTTTTTACAATAATAGCTTTCCCATTGCGTCTTCGAATCTGAATACGCCGTCGCTCCTTCTTCGCGCTGCTGCGCGGGCGGCTTCTGCACTCTAAAAATAAATGAGTAAAAAAAAGTAACTGTCGTTTACTGCACTCCCTTTTATAAAAGGGAGTGCGCTAGAGGACCCCCCCCCCCCCCCCCCCCCCCCCCCCCCCAGCGTACTCTTTTACTCTCATAAAGGCGTATTCCTGTTTAGACTGTGGTCGGGGGAGGCTCTTTGGAGAGCGAGGATTGGTGGTGAAGGCTTAGGACGTACAGACCACGGCGTTTTCACCGAATGAGGTCTATACTGTTAGTACAGTAAATATCTATGCCATATCTCCGAATGTGATTCGACACAGCTGCAGAGAAGATCGAGCAGCTTTGTTTCCACAATCCATTTAACACTTCGCAATCCCCGCAGCTTCTGACACTACTACCTTCTAACTGGTAGCCTCTTGCGCTTTGTGTCTGAAATCGTAGTGTTCATCCGTTCGTTCTACACAGCGAATTTTTACTAAGGCTGCTGAATAGCGGGGGAACGCTGTGGCGCGTAAAAGTGTGAAGCAGCGAGAGACTCTGAGCGCGCTTCCCAGCAGTAAGAAAATAATGCGCTGAACGCTGCGGTACGTAAACCATCAAAATCGGCGAAGCAAGCTGAAAGCGTTGTACAGCCAATAAAAGTGGCCAATGGCGAAGACTGATGCCTCGAAATAAGACAGGGAGACCACGCGCGCTGCCCAGCTTTAAGAACGCGAGCGGGCAAGATTGGGGAGGGGGGGGGGGGGGGAGTGCAAGTTTATAAGCCAGAAGACGACAAACACCCGGTGGTGGTGTCAGTGAGCCGTAGTAAAAAGCGCTATGCCTTGCCTGCAATGCAGTTCGGCTTAAATCTTCTGTGGACGAAAAGATAGACCACCTGCGATAAACCGTGTGACTGTCTTTCCAGACGACGCCGCGCTCCACGGATCGGGATATCTGACCGCCTGCGAAAAGGAACTGGTGCGCACGAGGTCCCTGGCGCTCCACTTCAGTCGCAAGGGCCACACGGTGCTGGGATTGGACGGAGTGGCCTGTGAACTGGATGGCAGCTTCGCGCGCGTCCAGTGCGGACGACCCGAAAGGTATCCACTTGGGGCTGGTTAAGAATATTGAGCTCCATACGTTGCATTCGAATGAGAATTCCCTCAAGAACCACGTACTCATCTTCGTGACACTCAGACGGTAAACGGACCATGCGTCAGGCATGAACGAAGGCGGCAAAGTTTTTGCGTTGTTGTAAGTACTGAGAATATATGATGAACTTTTGCTTAGTGCTTGCCAAGATTTCCATTTGCTAAGTTCTTGCCAAGACTTCGAAGTGCTGCTTTAAGACTACCGAGAATACTAACACCAGAGGCGTAACTTGTATCCACATTCGGTAAAGAGAGGAACTCACAGCCGGCGATTTAAGAGACTACTCTTCGTTCGTTAATAGACCACATTGCGTTCAGTGCGTCTAGTGCTGGGCCACATGTTTTATGTTTGGCGGGTCTGCTAGTCTCAATGTTTCCTCTTAATGATGACTGCGTTGTCAAGAAATCAAGAGGGAAGAAAAGCAAATACTCGTCGACCAAGTTAGATAATTTGTGCTACGGTTAGCGTTCACAAGCAAATTGATCGATACTTTCGCATTCTACTTTAGCCAAAGCGAGTGCAGCACTTACGTTTATTAGCATTTTTGCCCCTATTTGCACCCGTACTTTCTGCATATCATTTGCAGTCACATTTAGGTATCAATTTCTCAGGACAAAGTACGCAACCATGGCCTTTTGCTTTTATTTGAATCGTTTCTGCGAACTAAACCTGAAACACATATGTTCAGAGTCGAGTCATAAACATGCCCTATTCAAGTCGTGTATCCGCGCTTGCCTACTGTGGGCGATTTTATACCGGACGCAATGGCTGACACAATGTAGCATGCAATCAGCCCCATTGTCTCGGCGATCATTAAGGCCTTACTCGGGGACGCACTTATCCACCGTATTTAATTATTTTGTTGTTTAAATAATGAATGTCTGTGAGAAATCACTAGAGCTAGAACATTGGCGACGCTCAGCACCGGACCAACGCCTGTATCTCTAGAGACGTCGTGGTTTTCCTGTTGTCATCAGTATTTTGAAACAGGGTTCTAACCTGGTTTTTTTATTTGCCAGTTTTGGTGTAATGCAAAGTTTTGGCTTGTTGGTGAAGGAGAACGCTGTAAAGGATGCGTACAGGAATTTTAAGCCAGCATTATAAGCCAGCCGAGATTTTTGTCTCAGTGATTAGATCATTGCGATTTCGGTTACGGCACGTCATGTCGACGACGGAAAATTATACGTACGCTGCAAGCTGTGGAAAATATCTCTCATTCGATTATTATATAATGTAGTGGAGCAACCCATCCACTCTAATTCTGGTATCCGTTACTGGGAATATGGGAGAGGCCTTTGTCTTGCAGTGGGCGTGGCTAGGCTGATGATGTTGACTAGATAAGTAAACTTTCAAAAATCACAGGACGGTGAAGAGTTTGTGACTCGAATGATCCAGCGTTGGCTGACTTATGATGGCGAAGAAATGAAAACATTAGAATTTATACAACGTGGATATCAGACTGCATATTAAGATGATATATTAGAGTGCAAATATGAGGCATTCGTCTCGTATAATGAAGGTTCTAGGCGCTGCTGGGAGGAGAAGCTAGGTCGTTGGTGGGAAGTTCAGTTTTGCCGGCGGAGGCCCGGCGGTGGTATTGCGGCCTACGACAGCGGCACAAAACTGAGGAAAGGTTTGGCAGCAGCTAACGGGGTAAAATTTGTGCACAAGTATTACTGGAAGGTACTTTGTGCCTCATACATTTTGCAGGTTGAGATGTACTGTTCAATTTTACCGTCGGCTCTGAACAGTTTAGAGGTTACGCTGTAACCTTAATTTTAATCGCAAATCGTGACCAGTTTACAAGTTACACTGCACCCTTTGTTTTTAATCATCCGCGACGGTGTGCGGAGCCAACCGGCTCGAACATGTGCCTGGCGCCGGCCGGGAAGGAGACTTTGGGACGCGGCTGGATTGCGGCGCCCGAGCTCAAACAGTGTCAGACGGGCCGCGTTGCTCTTGTTATAATCTTTTTGGTTTCAGCAAGCGGCCAGCTTTGTTTGCGCAATAACTTTTGGTACAACACTGTGCGTTATGGTTGACGGACAAAAGAAATTAGGGCTCACGGCTTTCTGACCTGCCAAAGTATGCCAGTTTTTTATTAATGATGTAATTTTTGGAGTCACTGTATTCAGTAGACTGCATGGATTATGGAGGAGTGTTCAATCTACGATATATGTAAGGTTGAACTTCGGCAAGATTTGTCAGCTAGATTCTTTCTAATAAATACAACCTGCGTGCTGTACAATAACTACAAGTGCTCGTGTTGCAGTGCGGCTCTGAGCATGGGATGCTTACAAGTGGATAAGGCATACCGTAATGATTATGTTTAGATTCTCTTCTGTATGTTTACCTCTTTTATCTACTCGGTTTTCTTTGGCTCAAGCCTATCAACAGCGGGGCCATGGCGTCGCTTGAGTCACTGATAAAGGCAAAAAGCATAAAGTACGTTTCGATTGGAGTAGAAATGTTATATTATCATTGTCCTTCTGTGAAAGAGCCGCCGCGGTGGCTCAGTGGTTATGGCGCTCAGCTGCTGATCCGAAAGACGCGGGTTCGATTCCGGCTGCGACGGTCGAATTTCGATGGAGGTGAAATTCTAGAGGCCCGTGTACTGTGCGATGTCAGTGCACATTAACTAATCCTGGGCGGTCGCAATTTCCGGATCCTTCACTACGGCGTCCCTCATAGCCTCAGTCGCTTTGGGACGTTAAGCTCCCATAAACCAAACAGAACCTTCTGTCAAAGACGTGGCAATTTTCGATTCTTTTTTTACTTTGCGATCTCGGATGCAGCGAATACGTCGGGCGTTGGAAATTTACCCGGCTGAAACCGTCGATTTACATCGATTATAAAAGAATAAAACGCGGCCTCGCGTGCCCTGTGATGCGCAGCTGAGACGCTTCTGACTTTTCTGCCCCCTTGCTTCAACACGCTACGTTGAACGTGATTGTAATCAGCAAGTGGAACAGTAAGGTATACGTCGGTGGCCGCTGTCGAACCCCAGGTTTAGTGACCGTATGACCTCACATTTATTTGATCACACTATACTGCTCACCGAGAAGAAAGATACAGACAGACAGCTGAGCGCATCGGCCCGGAGCTGCCTTTCAGGGTTCTGTTTTCTCGCGTTGAGGCCGGCTCACGCGTTGACGGCATAGTCTACAATTTCTTGCCATTTTCTAGCAGCCTTATAGGCGACTTCGCTCGATTACACGCTCCAATACCGCCCTTAAAATAATTATACTAAAAAAATTTGATAATAACGACTAATTAGAGGAGAGCTGACAGCCTCTCTTTTTGGTTCATTCGCTTGTTGGGTTCAGCCCATGGCACGCTTTAGAATGGCTAATTAGGCGGCCTAAGCCTCTGTTTTCACCGAGTGCAAGTGTCAGAAGAAAAGCGCATGGTAACGAGACAGCATACGGCATTTAAGCCTTAAAACAGACAAAGCTAGCAACAGTTCGTGCGAAAGCTCTAAGAACATTTGCGGACACGACCTTAGAGCTAATACAAATAAATATTAAGAGAAGTCTGTGACCTACACGTGCAACGTGTGATGCGTTGTAGGAGAAAGTACAGCTTCAAAAAAGAAAACAAAAGAAAACCGGAAGGTTCACTCAAGCTTAAGCCGCTTGTCGACACTAGAGTGTGAGGAGTGTGAAAAACGAAGGAAGCGAGATAGACGAGGCAATGGTTGCAACCTAGCCAGCAAGCTCTGACTGTGTGTTATACCGGTTCAGCTACGATCTAGCGTCTCGTACGCTCTACAATACTTACCAGCGACTGTCTCTGTTCTCGAAATAAAGTAAATGTTGCGCGATGTGCTGAGATTCTTCAGCGGTGTTGTCCGTTCTTTCTACGTTCTGCAGCTGCGTCTGTACCGACAGGGACGGTATTTCTCTGAAGAGCTACGCCCGCGACCGCATGGAGTTCCAGGGTCGCTGGTACGGCATGGATTGCGGTGAGTGCACCTGCGTTTTCTCCCGAGACGAAGTTTTCGGAATTCATCGGCGGGCTGTCGATGTTCGTACGTACGTAGGTACATGCCATTATGGCGCGTACAGTGCTGAACGAACTAAGGCCCAACTCCATGGGTCCTTTTCGGCGCGCGTCCTGCGCGTTTAGGCGCCCACGTGCCGGCCAGAGCAAGTCTGCGCATGCGCGACACGTCGGCCGGCGCCGACCGCGTCCACGACGCTCGGATCCGACAGTGCCAGATATTCGGCGCGCGCGCTACTCGCGGCAGCACGCGTGCTATTTCCGGTGCGCCAGCATCGACCAATTGGCGCTCTGCTTCTATGTCTTCCGGAGCGGAGCGGGTCGCGCGCGCAACCAGGCGCGTATTTGCGCCGTGCGCTTAGAGTTGTGTGCCGCTTTTCTTTTTGCGCGTAGGGGCGCCGTGCTTAGCGCGCAGGCGCGCACGGCGCGTTGGACGCAGAAGTGTCTATGGAGTCAGACTTTAAGGTAATTCGACGCCCCAAATCCACAACAGGGCTATGAGCGACGCAATACCGTAGGACTCAGAATTAAGTTGAACCAGTTGTCGTTCGTTGATGCATGCCAGATTTGTAGTAACCTGGCATTCTCGCACTAGCACCCATTGAAATGCGGCCGCGACGCGGCCTGGAAACGTGTCGGCGAACTTTTCTAGTAGTGTGTTATAACCGCTCAATCACTGCTGTGGGTGTTTAGGACATTGAAGTCGCGATCATGAATGAATCGCAATTTTTAGAACAGACTGTTAAAAAAAGAAAAAAGAATATTTACATTGTAGATCTTTTTCAGATTCATTTTATATGTTTTTCGCAGCAGCAGCTAAGCCTATCAGAACTAAGTAGCTTAAATTGAAAGACACACAACTGCATGGGAATCTTAAGTCAACGCGAAAAATAATAAGCCAAATGAAAATGAACAAGAGAGCACACGAAATTTTATCTCATAAACAGACACATTTTTAGCGAGTAGAGAAAACAAGTAAGAAAAACAAAACAAAATTGGGACATGGTTTCTGACTGCAAAATATTCTACGACGTCCGTAGATGGCGGTCGATTTTGTTATAAAACGGTCCCACATTCCAGCATAAACAGAGCAGTTGCTAGTAGAGGGATACCTACGTACCGATCACGTGCACTTCCATGTGAGAGGCATGACGTAAGGACCGCCCTTACAGAATAAAAAAAAAATTCTTTCTTCTCTGGTTCGAAACTGATTCTGTGACTTTTCTGTCTGATACTAAAGTGGTTGGCAGTGCAACGAGATCTTTTTTTTTTTTACGCACTGAGCTCGTGAAGCTTTTATGTAACGCCTCCAAGCCAAGTAAAGACCTATGGACGAAGTCATCGTGGTCTCCTTTGCAATTTAATATTGAATCTCGTGGAACAAGGTTCCGTTACCTAAGTTTCGAGAAATAAACCAGATGATCGCACACTTGTTCTCACATTTGACTCGTAGATAAATGTTCAACAAATGTTGCTTCGCAGATAACCTTGAGTGCGCTATCTCCACTAACCGAAAAGCAATTATAATCGTTTCATTAAGGCAGCGAATCCCGCACTGTAACACCGATGCACTATTATTTCAGACATGGAAGTGCTGAAACGTTCCCTTCTTCCCTGCCGTGACCTCGTTCCTCTTGTCCATTACGTAATAAGTTTCTCCTCGCATTATATAAAAAAAGAAACTGTCTTTTTCTAGAATATCGGCTTTAATGCACGGGTGATCCCGGAAGAGGCCCTAATCCGATTTCTGCAAAAAAATTAAATATCGATTTTTGGTCATGAAGGCTAAGAAAAAAAGAATTATGCGGGATCTCAAGAAAGGAGCGCGCTTTCAGTTCAGCAGGGAACCCTGGGATTAGTCTCAAGCATAGTAAAGGCTAAATAAGATAGGGAGCCTGCGCGATTGTTGTCTTAAGAGCCCTCAAGAAGATGAGCCGATTAATCTTCACAGTATACGTGACCCGAGACGCTAAGAAGATCAAAATATCTCGACTCAGTCTTTAAACAAAGCGCAACATCGGCGCTGTCAGTTTCGTTTTACTGCCAGCGCGTGCATGCATTCTTAGTGACTGGATGTTCTTATGAAAGAGTAGCGGCGAAATATTTACCAGTCCCGGTTCCGGCGGCTGCTACGAGACAGAGGCTCCGCTGCCTGATTTAATCATAGAACCGCTATCTGGTTGCCATGCCTATATTCCACTGAGCTAATTAGCACACAAACCGCGCCGTCAAAGAAGGAATGAAGGATGTGAAAGTGGGAAACGGGTGAGAAAGAAGCGCAGTCCAGGGAAGACTGCGGCATAGTCTATTAAACAGCGTGCGCTAACAGGACGTACACAGGAAACTTGGAGACAGGAAAGAAGCGCAACTTCCAACTTTAATGACAGGAAAGGATGCCAGACGCTCTTTTATATCTGCTGGGGTGAGGGTGTGCGAAATGAATGACAGAGGCAAACAACTTCAAACATCGGCAAACAAAAAAAAAACAAAAACAAAACAAAAACACGTGGCGTAACAAAGCTCACCATGCAGACCGAAAAGCTGAATGTAACAACAGGTGACTAAAGAGTGATAACGGTTGATATGAAGTGTAAAAAACATGAGCAGAGAAAACGTAAGGAACAACACGAAGCATATGTAAAAGAAGAAACTTAAAAAGGCACATAAAGCGGCGTGTACAAGGCGCATAAAAAACAGTAAAAACGGAACAACATAGGGGAATGCAGAGTAAGAGAATACTGCTAAAAAACATAAGAAAAGAACCTAGACGAAACCATCTAAAAAGGATAGTTCCTTTCTAGAAAGAAGAATAGAAGGCGTGCTAATGCACTTGTCTTTTCTTTGGTCAATGTAAAAGGCCTCAATGACTTCTCTTTCAGTCTTGTCCGGTGCCTTGGCTAGGAACCTTGTTTCGTGGAACTTGGGACGGCAATCTTTACATTGACTGCAGTGTATAGGAAGGTTACCTCCCGTCTTGCTATTCAAGGTCACATTGTGCTTTCGGGCGCGCTCATTAAAACATTTTCCTCTTTGGCCCACGTAAACTCTGCATCCTTTCCTGTCATTAAAGTTGGAAGTTGCGCTTCTTTCTTCTGTCTACATGTTTCCTGTGTACGTCCTGTTAGCGCACGCTGTTTAATAGAGATGTACCAACTAGCCCGTCAGAAAGTTCTACTGCGGCACAGTCTAGGACATGCATGGTCTAAGATGTGTCAAGAGCACGATCCAGGCTGTGCGTCGTCCAGGCCTTGTCGCATTGTAGAGAATGCCCACCCTATATTGCGCACAGTCTAAGGCATGCGCCCCCTAAGATGTTCCTAGGACATGATCGCCGTCATACGTGGTCTAAGTGTTCCATGGTCTAGGACATTCCACACTCTAAAGATTGTGCCCCCTAGACGGCGGCACTGTCGAGGACGTGCGCGTTCTAAGTTGTGTCTAGGGCATGGTCTTCGTCGTGCGTCGTCTATCGTATGCCGTCGTCTAGGGAATGCCGCATTATAGAGAATGCACGCCTATATATTGTGTCATAATCTAATGCACGCCCTATATTGCGGCCCAGTTTCCGCCTATGTGGTCTAATGCGTGCACGTTCTAGGGCACGCTGCAATCTAAACAATACAGGAACTAGACCTAGGTGCAGTTTAGGAAATACGTGGTTCGAAGTTTGCCTTAAGTATAGTCCAGGGAATGCTTGGACTTCTCGAACACACTAGTGCTCGGGACCATGGTATCTCGACTTATCATACGCTTGCGCACTGCAGGCGCACCTGCCTAGAGACGAGAAGATTCACGATAAGCCAACCTTTTTATCTTTATTTCTTCCTAGTGTTCACGCTTTTTCAGGCCTGTTTCTGTCTCACGTCACTGTCAGAAACACTTGTTTCTTGAGGTGACTGTGCTTGTGTCTATGGCCTGCGCGCTTAAATGCCATGCATGGAGAAATTCTTTTCTTGATAAGAAAGCAACCAGACGGGTGCATAAAAGATAAAATCAAGAGAAAGTCAGCAGGTCCGCTGTCTGTCTATCATCGCTTTTTTGTCTGCCCACAGACTTTCCCGCCGCAGGAGTGCTACATTTTGCTTTTCGTGTGCGCGCGCCGGACATTCTGTTCTCTGCCCCCCCCCCCCCCCCCCCCCCCCTTCTGCTATGGCTTCGGTCGCATTCCGGGGTGTTTTTCGAATTCTTGCGCAAGACAACGAAATTCCCCATACGTTACGTCAACCTGCCACACGTAAGTGAGGCCGGAATTCGTAATATCCTTCGCAGCGTAGGTCATAGCAAGATACGATATGTGTCGGTGAAATTGCGAACGACGCTTTAAAATTGAGAAATTCCGGTTGGAGTTCCGTAACGAATGTCCTCACTCGAGTGTTCGTGGATTGGGTTCTTCATCGCGATTTCCACGGAAAACGTCGTAACGATAAATCAGAAGGTTGTTCCCGTACATCAAAGTGGTAGCGATGATGTTGGACGTGATTGTAGTGTAGAAACCAAAAATTGAGGCATGTAGAGGTCAAGTTTAATGAGTTAAAACTTATTAAAGGAGGGACATACTACGTACATAAGAGTACTCAGACCGCATATCCAGTTGTCCTGAAAAACTGACTGTGCTCTACCGCCATCTCTGCACACTGTGCGTGGAGCCCTCTGCGTAGTTCCATGGAAGCCCATCTTGATAATGGACAACACAAAAGAACTGACACGCCGGTTAGCTATGCTGAAGCTTTCCACTCATCTTGCGCTTAGGCAGACGCTTTATTCAACACGCTACCACGCAAAATAAACTTTTTCACAGATCCAGCGCTCCATCATTCCAAATGGGAATTCCTCAATCCTCCCTTAGTACCCTCCATAACCCACCGCTCCCCGTCCCAGTGGGAAGCCGTCCTGTCTAGCACAGACCTGGACCATGGGGGCCTCCCTCCTTACTTTCGCTCATATGAAATGTTTTTCTCTGTCTCTTTCCACTGAAGACACAGTCCTCCTACACAATGAATCTCTCCGGCGCTCCACGCGTGCATTAATTCCACCGCGTGGATATAAATCTCCCACGATCCAAATATTTGGACACATAAGCCTCAATATGGAGTGCTGCCAGAGCTCATCAATAAAAGACGCTTGCATTTTTTTCGGTAATTTATGCCGCAGGTCGAATGTACACACCGAAAAATGAAGGAATCTTCGGAGTTCCCTTTTTTTTACCTTTAAAAACTTGTTTTTCAGCGCGGTGGTTCCAACTTACTCTGCGTAGCATGCAGAAAGCATTCATTGATTCACGCAAACTCGAGAAGCAGTACTGAAAAAAGAAATGATTCGAAGGGTGGATTTCTGTAAGAAACCTTAACCATCCAAATCATTTTCGCCAACGGAGGAGGAAAAAGAAGCTATAGGGTTTCAAGCCTGATATTGATCCCTCGCCTTATCCAACATCTCAAAATTCCTGAAACATCTGCGGACACGTTCACGTTAGGAAAGAGCTGAATACGATATAGAATCGTAGGATTTAGATTAATAATTTATACCAGGCTAAGCATTCATATATCTACACGTGCAGACCGCTTCTCAAAGGCTCCGAGTCCGCACCACTCACCTTGTCGCTCTTGGCAATCTGGAGGCTTTAAATATAAAGAAGGACTGCCCTCCATGATTCCCTTTATCGTGGAGCGTGCTACTTGAAACAAAATCTCTATCCCTCTTACCACTTAAAGCACTTACAGCTCCAGAAGAGCGATAGGAGCGCCATCGCATGGCCGGGAGACTTACGGTCGGACGCAAAATGACCTGAAATCTTACTGTACAACATGCAAATGAATAAGTCATGACAAAAAGAAAAGGTTTGAAGTACACTCAGAGGGACAACTTAATAGTGTCGCAGATTTGAATGCAGCTTGTACTGGAGCAGAAGGCTCGCAGACCAGCTTTTTTTATTGATGACTTCTTGACGCAAGGTTCCTCTGAATAAACTAGCACAAGTATTTACGTTGAATTGACTTGAATAGAAATGAAATGTTCTTTTCAAGTGTGCATCAAACTGCAGGTAATATAGAAATTTTTAAGCTCCAGTTCTGAAAATCAGAATAGATTGAGTTATTGGCGCGTCATGCGTCGCACTCAAGTGCTCCATCTCGGCGCGTATGTCCGTTTTACTTGAAAAATGAAACTTTCTTCCTCGTTAGCATAAACGTAGAATCCAGACACTTCTCAGATACCGGAAGACGTGCTTCTGACGCCGTGGTAGGCACGAGAAGCCACGGCGAGAATTTCGGTCAACTTTGTTCTTTTTTTTATTCCTTAAGCCACCCAAACTGACTTGTGAATGGCGTGCTCTTAAAGGAGACGGATGCGTTTTCTTCCAGCTTGCGAGTTCCTTTTATATTCATCATAATTTGCCGTCCTTAAGCGATGTCTCAATTGAAGCAGCCGCCATAACTTCAGTGTTTTCATCCTGCTTCGAGTGTGTACTATTACTTCAGCTGATATTCACTGGCAGACGCTAAAATCGATTGTCACAATGTTTTGAAAAGGAGGACAGGTAACGAAGTGGTGTGTGGAGTATCAAGTCGTCTCGTGTCACTTCACATTGCCGCAGAAGTCCACTCTAATACCTTTCTAACTCGTCCCGACTTCTCACATGAGGAGGGGCATGAGGGTAACAGTTCTTACCCTCATGCCCAAACTGCCCCGAGCCACGCATACCCTCTTCGCACATCGAGTCTTTTTCTGTCTCGTGGCCATTCAGCTCGGCTTCCCTGTGCCCCTCCCTCCAGATGGAGCGCTTGGCTTGGCTTGGCTCTAATCCATTAGATGAGACGCTGCCGTTAGTCAGTTTCCTAATATTGCTTAGAGGGAACACAGGTGGCGCTGCGCTTCATTCACCATGAAGAGGCACAGGAATACCGGGAAGATGAAGTTTCGTATTTGGCTTGGCTATTGTCGTGTATGAAACGTGGATTAAGTTGTAACAATGTGACATTTATCGAGTCAAACCTCTAAAGAAATGCTGTCAAAGCTTTTATATAAGCCTAGCACTTGGTTAAATTTATTGAAGAAATAAACGTACTATTAAAACTATTAAAATAATTTCATCTGCGCCCCGCAGCTGCTGATTCACGTTTCCGGCCCAACTCTAGCCAAGTCAAATAAGAAACCACGCCTTCCCGGCATTAGCGCGGAGGATGAAGTGATCTTTAAGAAAATTGGCACAGTCGGTAGTGCCAGCTTTCCCTCTAGGTATTATTGAGAAGCTCTGCGGATTTAGTAAGCCGGGCACCGCACATCGTTGTCGATGCCTTTGGGGTATGCTGCAAATAAAAGTGCCCTCTCCTTCTCTCTGACGCATATTCCATCACAGCTAACGCTGCGATTACATTGCGATGAAGAAAACAACGAAAAGACTCACTGGACGGTTGTCCCCCCTAACGTGAACTTCAGTGGCAGTAGATATAGAAACCATCTCCAAATGGGCTTTCCCTGAATTGCCTAGTGGAGGCCTTAGTTGCTCCTTTGGCTTTTGCTTCCCTCTCTCACCTCCTCGCCTCCATTCAGGTGGCACGCGCTGCTCAATCTTTGTGCTTCATTTACTGCAGCACATGAAGCCAGATCTTGCCGCCGCTCAATCTGTCTTGCCTCAGGTCCGGAGGCACGTACTGCTGGGTATTTATGTTGGTTTGCCTCGATGTCGATGGAACGTACTGGTAGATCCTGTCTTCGCACTCTCTATCTTGCTGCTGCTTCTGCGGGAGGAGCTCAATCTTCGCAGGCTCGGCACTTCCGTTTGCAATCTCACGCCCGTCGCAAACCTTGCGCGTCTTCAGGGCCCGATAGCTCTGTGACCTCTGAAGCAGGGTCACCCAAGGGATTTAATGCTCAAGCGGTTTATTATTAGCGATGTCACAAGAGGTCCATGTCCCCGCACCCATAGCCCGTGTCACTCCTTGTCACCTGCAAGGTGGAAATTGGCAACTTGGCAGGTGGAAAGAACACGGAAAGAAACCCCCCTCTTCCTTTGTGTGGTAAGCGTGGTAGTGCATGGTAGCTCACAGCGAGGATCTTATGCTATTGCATTCTCACAGGTAATGGTAATTAAACGTCCCCAAAGTCTTTTTTTTCTAGCACGTCACGCCATCACATCGATTCGCTACGCGTTGGTAAATAGAAAGGTGGAAAATCTCGCGCTCTCAGGCGCTTCGCGCCGAAGAATAGGCTGCACTTGCCCCACTTTTTCGCCTGTTTCGTGCTCCTGTCCTCTCTGCGGGCGCCGCCGCCCTACGCCGTGATCTCGGGAAACGAGGCATTAACAGCTCTCGCCGCAAAAAATTGCCCTTCCTTCGCGACTTCGGTATTTTTTTTACTTTCAGTATATGATTTCACAGGGTGCGTGTGAGCCCAGGCGACTGCAGCTACTGAAGCGTGGTGTCCTTCGTTGGCAAGTCCAGAAAGCTTCGTCAATTGTGGGAACAAACGCTTGATCGCTTTTATTAGAGCTTCCTTTAAAGCATGGAATGCCTTCTAGCAAAAAATTAGGCGAAGAAAAAAAAGAAGCAACGAGATAGATAGATAAAGAGGAGGAGGGAAAGGCAGGGATGTTAATCAGAAAGGGGTTCCGGTTGGCTACCCTGCACTGGGGAAGAGGAATTAGGGGACTAAAAGGAGGGAGAGAGAAGGAGAAAAGGCATAACACACACACGCACAACGCTGTCACAATTTGTCACTCAATCCAGTCGTTCTCAAGTAGGCAAAGAGTGCCTTGTATGCCTTGAGGGCAGTCGACTGCTGTAAAATAATCTCGGTAGATAAGGGATGAAATACCTGAACTCTACGGTGGGGCTACGAATTATATAAATAACAGGTTTGTCAAAAACAAGGCAAGAAAAAAAGTAAAGAGTGAGTAGCCCTATCGCTAGGTTCTGATGAATGATGATGGAATTATTCACTTGGATGAAAACCTGCGTGTGAAAATCGTGGCGCGATTGGATAATTGGAGTAAATTGAATGATATGAACAAGGACCGGCGCTTCGTACCTCAAATCTCATTTATCACGTGCAGTAAGTATAGTCTGCCTTTTATTGGATGAAAAACATAAAATTAAGAAAAACTTCAAATATTGTACTGTTAGTCGTAATCATTATCATCAGCCTGACTATGCACACATCAGGGCACGTGTCTTTACCATATCTCTCCGATTAATCCTGTCTTGTGCCAACTGCGGCCACCCTATCCTCGTAATCTTCTAAATATCATCCGCCCACCTAAATTTCTGCCGTTTTCTGCTACAAAAACTTATTGTTAGTAAGCGAGTGGAATCCATTGTCATCTAGAAAAGACGCAATAATCGATGCATTCCTTTTTCACGTAGCGCTTATTTTTTAAGAAAGTAACGGGCGTTATTCTATGACCATGTTTTCTCAGCTTATTCTCCTTTCTGTCCCGCGTCGCTTACCCATACCAAGTTGTCCTGCTCTAATTTTTCGGTGGCTACAAAGACCAGTCTGTAATATCCTTGTTTCGTTATCGCGTTGGATCTTTTCCTACTTTGTTCACACTGGTTGCTTCTTGGATTTAGGACTTCTGTACCCCGCTGCGTTTTCAACAGCCCTCGTCTAAAAGCTCTATTTTGGCCCTAAGAGTAAAGAAATACGTGTAGGTTAGGTTAGGTTACTTATCGAGGACGTATCGAGGCAAGCTTTCATTATGGAATATTCACTAGCCACAAATTTTGTGCAATCAAGATTCGAGTTAATTCAAGGCATTGCACTCATTCCAGAGCACGCGCAACGCATCACAATTAAAGACAAAACGACGCCTTCATAACGGAAGTCGCGGTGGGCGTGGGCAAGGTGTCGTGCTTAACGTCTGTCTGTCCTGGTGGACACGCTTTGCCTGCTGCGCTGGTCTTCACTTCAAACAGAAAGGAGTAAAAAGGGAGTTAACTGCCCTCTAGCGCACTCCCTTTTATAAAGGGATCTGCTCTAGAGGAGAGATTACTCTTTTTTTACGCCCATATATGCGTATTCGTCTTTAGAGTGTTGTAAACTACCGATGCACGTACGAACGTATATCATTGCTTTGCTGACACACGGAAGCATAAAATAAAATACTGTTCCACACGCAGTACTTGAAAACTTTACGATCAAAAGGCGTGCTTTTCATCGTCTTTCCTGCTTTTCGTGGAAATGACATCTCCAGACGCAGTGGGCCGCTCAGTGCTAAAAAACGTGTATGTTCGACTGAGATAAGGCTGTGCTGTGTAATACTCGGATTTCATTTTGCCTGTACTAGCGACACATCGCCGCGCCTTTTGCTTTATAACGCATGTTTACCGACCAAGAACGACTGGAGAAACTACACATCATGTAGGGCCCCACGCTTGCCTAGAGCAAACAGCCCTTTTTCTTTATTTTCAAAAGCGCCTAAAGTTGAGCTTATGTCTAGGACACTTTTAACGTACACGTACGTATTCTAGAATACGTTAAAAACAATAACTACGCTCAGTGAACTTAAAGAATTATTTTTTCACTGTTTGAACTATTTGCTCTACTAAGATGCATTAGAGCGCCTGTCAGTCTATAAAAGCAAGGGCGTCTGAAGGTCACCTTTGGTTGCCGACATAGACAGCTGTCGACTTCTGTGATTATTTTTATGGTATCATAAATTTACAGCATTCATTATTTTTCGTTCGTACAAGAAGCATTCTTCTTGTCTTGTAATGACAATTTCTTTTCTTTTTAATTAGTTATACTTCATTTCATGTCGATTTTAAGACTATTTCAACAGTTAATAGCAGTATCGGCTAGCTATCGTTGGTTTTAGAAGGGGAATATTAATATCAAAGTGATAACACTGCATATAGGCTTGGTTTATAAAGTTGGTTTGGTTTATGGGGTTTTACGTCCCAAAGCAACTCAGGCTATGAGGGGCGCCATAGTGGAGGGCTCCGGAAATTTCGACCACCTGGGGTTCTTTAACGTGCACTAACGTCGCACAGTACACGGGCCTCTAGAATTTCGCCTCCATCGAAATTCGACCGCCGCGACCGAGATCGAACCCGCGTCTTTCCGGTCAGCAGCCGAGCACCGTAACCACTGAGCCACCGCGGCGGCTCAAACACTGCATATAGTATTTCACCCGTACCGCCAACTTCTTGCCACATCTCTGGTGTATCTATTTTCTAGGCCTTTGGTATAGAAATGCGTCGTTGGGCGGTATATTCCAGTTTGCATTTTTCGAGCTTCAAGCCATGTATGAAGACTATTGCGTGCTTTGGTTCAAATTTTTGTTGTGGTTGTTTTCTACCTTGTCACGGCCATCTGTCACGTCAGCGAAAGTCATTAGAGCTGGTCAAAAAGAAAAGAGGCGACTTTGCCATCACAATTCACAAAAAGAACGGCGAACGGGGCTAGTTGGAAAGGACAGATGCGCAAATAAACCAGCGCCAAAAACACGGACTCAAAGAGTAGAGACGTGTTTGTACTCACCTCTCCGAGTCTGTGTTTTTCGCGCTGGATTATTTGAGTACGAATCGCCATTTATACTCGCTTTCTACATACCGCACTTTAGCCACAGTGAAAAGTTTGGAAACTCAGTCGGCAGCGTGCGAGTGAAGCCGGAAATCTCCCCAGTCCCTACGTTGCTACTAATGAGGCGTGCGACTCTGAGCTGCGTCTGAAAGTGACGTCTTTTTTCGGGAACTTAAAGACCATGTGTGCCAACCTCTTAGGTTTTCGCGTGAACGTCCCAAGATTTTGGCCTAGTTATCCTCAAAAATCACGCTTTTCACACAAGTGAGAGTTTGTTTTTTTATTTAGTTTTCGAAACGACGTCATTCGGTCGAGGACAGGGCTGCTGCGAGTGGATCGTTAACTTGGTTTAAGCCATTGGTCGTGGGCGGTTGTAATCTAACAAAGCGACCAGTTTCGGAATGTTTTAATTATCGTGTCTAGTACGCGTTTTTGTATGTCTGCCTGTTCGACCAAATCCGGCAGCAGAAATCTCTCCAGAAAGACTCCACTAATGAAGCAGAGACACCAAATTTTAGTTACATATTTTTCTTTGAAATGATGCGTCAGACATTGAAATCATGCGTGACTGCGTGTAATTTCGGTTTATGGTTTATGGGGTCCTACGTCCCAAAGCAACTCAGGCTATGAGGGACGCCGTAGTGGAGGGCTCCGGAGATTTCGACCACCTGGGGCTCTTTAACGTGCACTGACATCGCACAGTACACGGGCCTCTATAATTTCGCTTCCATCGAAATTCGACCGCCTTGGCCGGGATCGAACCCGCGTCTTTCGGGCCAGCAGCCGAGCACCGTAACCACTGAGCCACCGCGGCGGCTCTGCGTGTAATTAACCTGTTCCCGTAGACAATATAAAAATTAATTTCTTTCCCCCGAGCTGTTTTGGTTTTTATTCCAATCGCTGAACTATGGCTATGACGTCACAGATGCGTTGAGAAAACGTTAGAGTGATGTTGGGAATGTAAAAACCGCAGTGGAATTGCTCCCTTGTCGTTTTAATTATCTTCAACGTTCACGTCAGTCTGCCCCCAGGTCCGTAATGGCAAATTAAGAAACAGCTATTACATTGCGATTTCTGAATGCGTCCCGTGACTTCAAAGTATCCGTAACTCATATGTGACGTGGCAACCACTGTTGGGCTTTTGAAACAGAAACCAGGACAACGATAGAGAAAAAAATATTAAATTATGAATTATTTACTGAGCTTAGGAGCCCTTCACTTGGCGGCTCGTGTTCACTAATTTCTTGTGCATGGCTTCATGAAAAGAGCTTGCGAATTCGGGTGACATTGTGTACGTGTTTATGTGTGTTGTGTCGTATTTTAAAGTAGAATTCATTTAAGGGACGCCCCTCAAAGCTTCATGCCCGTCCGCAGATTACGAACAGAAATTTCCAGAAGTTTCCGCACTTCGAAATGCACTTGCTGGTCGTAGTTGGTACCTTCGCGATGTTAAATCTAATCCCTATCAGTAGAGGTATTTGCAAGTTGCTTATAACGCTTCGGCCGCTTTCACAGGCTACTCGCGGCGAGAGGGTATTCCACACCTGAGGGTTGCAACTGACATCAGCGTGAAGCTTTCTTAATCCTTATTTAAAAATCTATGTTGGCGTCGCTAATTTTGCTTCCAAAAACTTAACAGGCTATCTCTCTCTCTCTCTCTCTCTCTCTCTCTCTCTCTCTCTCTCTCTCTCTCTCTCTCTCTCTCTCATTTTTATTTTGTGGCATCAATACAATCTTGACTGGACCCACAGCCAGCTCGGATAGTATAAGGTCCAAATATAAGATATTTACAAAAGAAATGACAGACATTAAAACAACAAGCACAAAATGACGTTAAATACTGCAATCCCGACATTGCAAATATGTAAAGCGCAGAAATATTCTAAAAAAAGACTCACAGGACGGTTACGGCTACGTAACGCGAGATTCAGCGATAGCTGTATATACGTTTAGATTTGGGGATATTTTGAGGTAGAAAAGATACAGCGACCTCATATCGCACTGGTGTAGTGGTCACGTGATGCACCCCTGCACTGGCAGGCGGCTGTTACAAGCAGAGTCACACGTGGGCTCATGTGACTCAGGTTGACCGTGATATAAGGTGAGTGCGTTAGTGACCGGCGGGTGGTTGTCATTAACGCAACCACTGGTTACGTCGACGGCGACGCGCAAGCCAGGGACGGGCGGCTGACAGCTATCGCTGTAAAAAACGGTGAGTGCAAGAGACAAGACGAAAAATAAGTTTACGAATGTACAAAACCAAACACAAACGTGTTTGGTCCCACAGTTCTGGACAGACGAGAAAAATGTTTTTAAATAAGACCGAAAAATTATGTTTCAGTTTGATGTCATCGGGAACTTCGTACCATATCTGGGCGCCATAGCATTCTAATAGCCTCTGACAAGGAGTTAAAATTTGCGACGTGTTGAGCCCCTTTCTTGTAGACTCGTTTAGAACGCCAAGAAGGTAATTTGTGTGTCCCGGGAGCTGTTTACATTGTGGATGGTGGGGACAAGGGTCATGACACCAGTCAGTGTAGCCTAATTATTAAGTTTTTAAGTTTAGACTTTAGTAATAAGCTTGTCACAACTTACCAATTTTACCAAGTCTCTTCCGAAGCATTTTTTGTTGCTTTGTCATTGGTGAGCGTCTGTTGTTCTGGCGTTAGTCCTGAAGAATTACGGGGGAAAAAAACATTACAACTAGGTGTTTATGAATAGGAGAGAGAGAATCACGTCACTGGACAGCGCGCAACAAGCGCTCCGTGCATCATGCCCCTGGTTGACTTGGGCGAGCAGGTCAACGTGCATCCCAGGGGAGGGGTCAAGGAAAGGGGTGATGGGAAGAGGTGAAGAAAAGCGGTGAAGGGAGTGGAGAGGACAAGACGGCAGGCGAAGTGGCAGTGCTCTAGATTTTCAGTAATGTCCCGAGAAGTTGGGACGGAAAGGGTCAGAACCTAGTCGGAAAAGGAAGATTGGAACAAACGCGTCAATATTATCTACGATCACTTACGGGACTCCTCATGAACCAAATTTACAGGTTAGTTCTATGCTTCTCTCGCGTTGTTGAGTTACTCCTATTGTATTGCCACTACATGTGTTCAATGAAGGTATTTAGCATTGTTGCTACCAGTACTCCAATCATTCATCGACAAGTAAAGAACAGTCAGTCCGAAGCACATCACGCCCCCCCCCCCCCCCTTCCTCTCCCAAACACAGAAGATGCAAGACGGCGGAGTAATTTCCGTGCTATAGTACACGATGCGCCCCAATTTGTTATCTTTTTTTTAGAAACGAAGGCAAAACTTGCAGCTCCAAAAACCACCACATTTAAAAACTTGTCCATTGAGTAAAAGACAACTACAGCGTATAGGCGAAAACGGAGTGGCCATTAACTCCGATCAGTGGCTTTCACGCGCTATACAGCCCCGCTGAGTTCTCGCAAGCACTTAAACTGCTCGGAGTGGCTCTTAAAGCTTTGGCGCCGCCATCCAGGATCAAAGGTTTCTTGCTTTTTTGTTCACAAACGGGGCCCGAACTCCATTTCTGTTCTCTACTTCTGCTTGCTTAGGTTCAATGGACGAAGCTGAGGGCAATGAAAACATCGTGGGGCTTGAATGTTAGCTTTCGGCTTAGTTTAATTCTTTCTTTATTACGCGTTTATTCAACTTTGTTTTCATTACTTCCGTTTTTCGGGTTCCTCGCACAGACAACAAAATTAAAAAAACCTCGCGACGCTTACGACAAAGACAAAGTAACTTTTTTTCCCTTACAGTTCTCTTTTTGCGTGTATACAGTGTCGCTGGCGCTACGTTTGATGCAAATTTGAAGATGCCTTCCTTACCATTTTTCTTCACTTGCTATCTAAGAACTGTTCTAACCAGTCGGATGCAAATAGCTGCGTATGAAGTTTTAAGACATATATTTAAGACGTGCTAAATTTTCTTGAAATCGTGTAACGCACTTCGCCGTTTGAACGTCGGCGTGCTAGCTAAAGATAGCTGATGGCGGCGATGACAAAAAAAGGAGGATTTGAAGCAGCGCGGAAAATGCGCCGATTCTGCCCACGATTACAGTCAAACATGAGAATTCTTGCGAACTGAACTCGACTGTAAACCGTCCTTTGTGAAATGCACTGTCGATCGCAGGTCTGTGCTGGCGCGTGGCTCCAGCACTCCGAGGTTGGTTTGGTAGGAAGTTCCTATGAAGCTCCTTGAGCTTCCTTCTGCGAAGCTTCATGCAAAGTTGATGCTCCTGGATCACGTCTGCAAATGACGCTTTAGTGTCATCTAGAAGTCCTTAATCGCACTGGTCTGTGGTCGCGACAGAACTGCCTTCATTGTCACAAGCAATAACTAAATACTACTGAGTGATCTCTTTTGTTACGACAAAAAATTATGTTATTTCGACAAAGTCAGTTTCCGCAATGCTTAAAGAATTTCTGTTGCAAAGACAAAATTTTCTGAGTATTTTTCAATAAGGTGGTAATGGCAAAATGCAAGCACACCCGTGTACCAAAATTTTGAAGTAAGTACAAGTGACAGAAATTCATCCCTATACATTCTCGTACCAACAAGTCACCGCAATGACGTCATGGCAGTGACCAGAACGGCTGGTCAACGGCACCGCTTTCCCTCAAAAGCAGATTCTTGTAATCAAAATGCCAAGAATGAGCGCAGACTCTTGTTTACTGCATGCCAACACTGCTGTAGGTATTTTTACGTTGTTAGGGCAAGAGAATGTTCTTCGGGAAAGCTTATCCAAATGCATGTGAATACTATATGGCACACGAGCCTGATCAAGAGCTAGTGAGCCCTCAAACGCGTCCTCTCCTGGGGTTGACCGAACGAATGGATGGAGAAAGAATAAACGAAATAAAGAAAGAACAAACGAATGTATACCAAAAAGTAAACAAATCCTCCTTCCTCACAGTACATTGTGCGAGACCCGTTCGCTGCGCATTAAATATTTGCACGCTTCTTACAAAATTATGAATGAATGAATGAATGAATGAATGAATGAATGAATGAATGAATGAATGAATGAATGAATGAATGAATGAATGAAATTGCGAAATGTAAGACTAACTGAGAGACGACAGAACCAACGATCGAATGAAATAATGAACCAACCTGGCCACGCTAGACTGCCTTTTGCGAGTCCCTTTCGCTGATCGTTACACGTCAATGACAGTATCTTACTTACAGAATCAAACGCCCAGTCTAGCAGGCAACGAGATCGCTTCTCATATGTGACAGTTGCAGCAACAATTCGCCTTCGCGTCGTTTGCGCCAATGTTAGCAGACGGCTCGCACGCTTTCTCGGCGCCATCGAACAAATATACGGGAAAATAAGACAATGCGACATGACCCGTGGAACGGGCTGTGTCAAAACCACTGACGCCAGTCGTTACCGCCCCCCCTCCTCACCCACCCCATCTCGCGGGCTGCCGTTGCCGACGCATTCCACAGGTCCGGCGACGACGTCGCCGCTTACAAATACAGCTACCGAAAGAGCGTAGCGACACTCTCTGCGCGGCTAAAAATAGAACGCTGTCGCCGAGAGATGTTGTACAGCGAGGAGCGCGACGGGTACGAATACAGGCCTTATTTCGGAGCCTTCCTTTGAACTCTTTCATGTCGCCGCAGCAGTTCGCAAGAGCATGCGATGTGGAAACGTTCCGAGAAATAAAGACACAAAGATAGCAGAGGCTGCTTTGCTGCGCAAGCTGCGGTGATTTTCAGGGTTGTTTTGCAGCTCGCCGGCGCTCCTATCTCGTTCCCGCGTTCTTTCTCTTGACCCCGTAAAAGAAGCTAGGAAAAAAAGGAAGGAAGGGACACTGGTCTTGAGTCGCAAGCGTGGGACGCGCGGGCTTGTCTTTTCCGTTTGGGTTCTGTCTGTTCTAGAATGTTTCTGGGTGGACGTTGCGCGAGTGGAATTCGCAATGAGTCTGGAAAATATACGACGTGTTTGTGTGCCTGTGTGTGGGTGTCAGGATTTGGAAGATTTGCGCTCGCGGGAGCACAATTGAGGGCGTCGAGGGCGGAGAAACTGCTCAGACGGCGGAAGGGTGCACCCTGAAAAGACTAGGGAGGAAAGAAACTGTTTGAAGCCTAGTTTTCAATGCTATCTCAGAGCTGTTATAAGCTGTTTACATTTTAGCCTGGTCTTTCCGGGTCTGCGTTTTTGAAAGCAGTCCTTGGGTATTTGTTATAACTTTTTATTGGTAGCTTCTCAATTACTTTTGTTCCTTTCAATTACTTTTGGAATTTTACGCTTACTTGATACTGTCTACTCTTCATGACTGGACATCTTTCGCTTTTATTTTCTATTTTTTCATTCTGCACTTTTACTGGTCCTCAGAATACGTTTTTTTTTTCATGAATGGTTTATTGTCTCAGCACTGCGTGTCCTGAAACAACCTGAGCTTTTGGTTTGTTTTGTTGTTATTTACTTTTCAGTGGATTTTGAGCCATCTGCTGTCACGTTTTACATAAAAAAAGAAAGGAAAAGTTGAACCACTGAGAAACATAGCCCAAAACGATGTTTTAGCTTTTATCCCGTCGACAATATTTCGATCTATACGAAAGGAAAAGAAAAGCGCATATGAAACAAACCGCGTTTTATTCGTCCACGCTAAGGTTGAGATGGCCAAGGAGCGGAGGACGCATTCTTTAAAAGGCCCCGTGACACAGAATATTTTTCTCCATGGCGTGGGCGCTGTTCTCTGCAGGAAATGAGAAACAAGGAGACGAATCTTGTTTTCAGTTTAAGTTTCCAAGCAGCGGCTATTTTTAAATGCAAACTAAATACCATCGCTTCATTGAAACTTCGCAACAGGATTAATTGCGCGTATCCTGTTCGCCGACGGTTCTATACGCTTTTCAATTACATAGACGGCGACTGGAATGTTTTCGCCCCATTAGTTTTGACAGAAAGAATGCCGACATTTTTTTCCGGCGAGACATATGCGCTGAGCGACAAAAAAATAAGCTATCGCTAAAATGTCAAGCATGTCACTTCGTCCAAGTGTTCCAAATCTCTTGAGCAGGTTTCCGCATAATTCATGCTCAAAAGGGCCCCACTGCACCTGCGAATTCAATTAGAGAAAAGCCGAACTTGGTAGTGCTTTCATTCAGTCAATAAAAAGGAATTTAATAAAGAGGAACAAGCAAAGAAAGCTACACGAGAGACGTATTTGGTGAAATTACCCTCGCCTGCAATAAAGTGCACAAGGGAGTGGAAAGAATCAGGGTGCTTGCCAACGGTTCGACAAGAGCTCTTGTCTTTGTCTGGGCGAAGCGTTCATTATTGGCGGGGTTTAAATAGGGTCATCTATCCGAGGAGGAAGGCCTGGTGAGGGGGAGGAGGGGGAGAAGTGGGAAGGTTGTTAGGAAGGGGAGTGTGAATCTTGTCCAGGCTTAATAGCTGCTAAAGAAGATTAGCCGGTTGATCTGCGGAGCTGTGGAAAGAAAAATACTTGGGGCTGCTGAGTATCGGACGCTGCGCTCTCTGTGGTGTGATACGTGGCGTCAATACAGATTCCTATTTCGTATACACCTCACACTCTAAACACGAATACGCCCCTACGGGAGTAAAAAAAGAGAGTAAGCTGTCCTCTAGCGCACTAACTCTTATAAAAGGGAGTGATTTAGAGTACAGCTCACTCTCTTTTTACTCCTTTATGTTTGGAGTGCACTTGTGCCTTTCGCGTGCCACGCAATTTAGGTAGGCGCGACCGTAATTTCCGGCACCAAATTCGCTTGGACGCTTCTTACGTTAAGTACTTTGTTCAAAAAATTGCTCTATCAAGCAGCCCTCTGTGCCCGACATGTGGTGTTCGCAAAGAGCCTGAACACTTGGTCTGCTGCTGGCAGACCAGGACGGTGCGTGGAGCATGTCCTCGGAGCCTGGATTGATGCGGCTTCGGCTGCGTGTGGGACGAAAGCTTTCAGAGATTATCTTAGGGACACCGGTTTGATAGACGCCCCTTGATGTTTGATGTGTGTGTGTGTGAATGCCCGAGTGTTGTGGGTGCTAGATTTAACCTTTCACCTTTTCGTTTCGTCTTTTTTCTCTCTCTTTTTCACCCTGTTCCTTCAGCCTCTTCTGGAGTAGCAAGCCAGGTTAACTACCAGGCGCACCTTTTCTGTATTCATTAAAAGCTCTATCTCTCTCTGTCTGCCAACACATTATAGAATTAGGTGTCCCTGTGAATTTTCTTTATTGCGATCACGTATGCGGTCGCATGGTGTAGCGAATGTGATGCAAACGAGAAGAAAAAATAATGACGCAAAAGAAACGGCACAGGGCAGGGACATTGATTCTGTCTGGTGAAGTTAATTTGGGACTTCATATAAAGGCCAATATTTGCTAATAAGCTGTCGCCAAGCAAACCACTTGCTTCTAACGCGAAGATCTATTCCTCAGTCGCACGCACGTGATGCGTCGCTTCTTCTGCTAAGGAAAAAAGCACGTTATTATCCGAATTGTAGTAGGACATATTATTACCCCCCCCCCCCCCCCCCCCTTCCCTCCCGCAGCAAAACGTCTCAGTCTCGCGGGTCGATAAGCCATTAAATATGCGCCCTGTGTTTCTCCTTCCATTACGCAGTAAAAAGCTTTTATTTCACGAATCTCAATTAGGGTACGTAATTAAGACTGTGCCTGAACTTTTCATTCGCACCGGCAGTGACATGCAGAACATTCTCGGCTTGCCGTTATTAATTTCATTGTGCCAGTTGTAATTAGCTGTGGTCGCAGTGGCCACAGTGGCCGCATGTAACGCCGGCAATAATCTGGCACATTTAAAAGGCCTCAGAAAATGCAGTAAGGCTCTTGTGCATATGTGTTCGCGTATTTTGTGCATCTCAACTTTCACCGCATAGTTTCAGAGGATAGTTCTGCATTTCACAGGTTTTTAGATGCCGAAGCCAAAAAATTATCTCCCAAGCGGGCAGCCTGAAGAGAAGAACTTCAGAGCCCATGCAATCTTACTACCGGGTTGCAGTTTTTTCTTCATTATTTTTTTTTAATGAAGAACCAGCTTTCACCGAGCGCACGGCTTTCCTGATAGCATTTTTTTCGCCGTTAAAATTCGTTGCTTGCCCAAAAGAGAAGATAAAATAAAAAAAATATAGAAGCTAGTCATACACATTCTGAGCATATCGCTGCGAAGACAATCTGCAATGCTAATTTCGACGGCCATTTCTCGGCACTTTCGAAAAAAAAAATAATCTCTCTTGCTCGTAGTTCCTAGTATTGTTATTCTGCCCAGGTCGCACTTTTTCTTTTTTTTTCTTTTGCACGTGGGGTGTACTGGGCGATAAACCGTATGAAATAAAATAATGAATTTTTGTGATCGTTTTTTTTGCTTTTCTACTATGATTATATCGAGAAAAATAAACGTAACGTCCTAAAAATTACTGACCACAAAAAGACGCAGCACGCTGACATTTTTCGCAAGCCTGAGTGTTTCTTAATTTCTCCATAAACCCGGGCTATTATGCTGCGGCACGCCGTTCTTGCGTTCGCCTGTTATTGTTGAGTCCATCTTTTTTTTTTTTGTTCAGATCGACGTGTGTGTGGCGCATTCAACGTGCACGGAATTTATCCGTGTAACTTTGAGGATATTGAGCGAAGCCTTTCGAAGTCAGGGCATGCAATGACCGCGTTTACAACAATGCTCAGTTTCGTGGCTTAAGCTGCAGTACACCGGCTTCTCGCTGTTTTGTTGACAGTTCTTCGAATGGGATTTTTTAAAGTTGGCGCGCTTGCGTTGGTGCTACCATCTGCTCGTGAAAAGCCTTTTGAGACACTCAGCATTTTTGGTTCTTTCTGGAACATATTAACTGGATGCCCATTCAGTAGCGCTATGGTTCCCCATCTCTATTTATTCTTATCGTAGCCTGTACGTGAATAAATCAAAAGGCAACAAGGTAGCCGCTTTCCTGTGAAATATCTTTTCTATGTAGGCTACTTTAGGTGCTGATTTTTAAATAACTTATTTACCTTAAACACCCACGTGGGATTCAAATGGAAAGGGGGGGGGGGGACATCGCGCAAGAAAAAGAATGAATGAAATACGATAATAATATAATGACAATTAAATGAGCATGTTGGACTACAGCATAACGAAAGTTCCAAGCAATTAACAATGAAAACATTCTGAATGCAATGTTTTCAGCATTTAACCATGCAAGTAAATACGTAAAATTCAAGGCTTCAAGAAACAAACTAAGCAAGCATAAAGAAGGCAAGGCAAACCGAACAGAAGATAAATCTTGCGCACCTACTTTGTTAAACTATCTTTTAGCGCTGAGATAAAATTTTCAGAACCAATAGTGTTAACTACAGAAAAGATAAGAGCATTCCATTATCTTATCGTCAGGCATAAAAACGAAAATTGGACTGCGTCCGTTTGCAAAAATGCGGGGTTCAATTTTCTTACTGTGGTCAAGTCGATCAGTGCGGAGTAGGATGTGGGTTTATAGTACAATTCATGTACTATAAATTATATATCGAAATGCTTGGAAAAGGGGTCTACCCCACCTTGTGTAATCGAAAATACTTTGTGCCATGGCGCTCTTTGGCCACAGATGCCTTTGCGCCATAGAAATCCATATTCATCATCATCACAATTAATGAAGAAAGGCAAGACGTGATACTTACATCAGCTGTCCAATGTTGGAAGGTTAAGGTTCACTTTTATTACAGTGTTGTTTGAGTAAAGTGAGTACTCACGTCTGATGGATTGACTAGCTCCGTTTTGCAGTCTCTCTACTTCGTTATTAAGGTACAGGTGATGAGGACACCAAATGAATGACGCTTATTCAAGCTTAGGTCTTAGAGGTGTGGTTATAAGCAATAAGTCACGGATCTTTATTAGCTTTGCAAAGTAACTGGCGAATAAAACCTAGAGTTTTATATGTGTTTGAAGGTGATTGATATGAGCGCTTTACGACAAGTTAGGGGTTAGATACACACCTAGCATGCTACTGTAATTAACGGAATATGTGGGAAGATAAGGCTCAAAGATGCGATGAAAACTGCGTGGTAAGCCTGGAGAAGTAAAAAATGTCTGTGCTGTTTTGTGAAATGTATTGCCACATTTTCAACATCGGTGGTCTATGTGGTCTAAGAGCAATGTGCTTGTCCCGTCTCTCTTCGTTTGCGTTACGTCTGCCCTTTTTGCGTTGTTGTTAATAATATGAACTGAACAGATTTCAGAATTCTTCGAACAACGTCTATTCCCATTCAATGGTAGGGGAGCCGGCACTTGCCAAAAAAGTTAGTGTTTAAAAAATATCTGCCACATGGTTACTGGCACGAGAAACACAAGAGGCGCCGATAAGGGACATACGGGACACAACGCTAGACAGCTGAAGTTAGACTCATGCGCGAAGGTTTTACTAAACTTCCAGTGCCGGCGAACGCGCCATCTTAGAGGGTCACTGGGTGCCCACCTTACTTTACGAGACAAGTCATATTTTTTGTTTCTTTTCAAATGTGGTTAATGTTTATAGCGCCCATTTGCTCGGCTTCACAAATCCTGATTTTCAAATGCAACGGCGAAATTGTGGGCTCCAAAACTCGTTACTTTATGAGCACTGAGCGTTGCGTCCTGGATAAAAATTAAAAAAAAGAACTGTAGGGTTTAGCTTCGCTGCTCGCCGATAGGCGGCATCCGACAAAATGAAGCACTGCAGGGTTTGCTGGTGCCCAGCGTTGCCGTGGTGCTGACATCGGAGCACCCTACTAAGCGCAGCATAGACAGTCAGTACCGAGCACGGAGGCATCTGTCTGGCTTAGAATGGTGCTTTGCGGGTGATGGGGTCCACTAAGGAACGAAGAAGATTGGCATGGCAGCCAACCATCCGACGCGGCGCGTCGATACCTTCACCAGGTTATCAAAGGAGGTACTGGGACGTGGAATGCGAAAAGGCAACCATGATTAGTAGCATCAAATGGGAGACACAGGGGAATCAATCCGGAACAGATGCGATGCGACATCGACGCGAAGCCGGCGCGGAGGCAAGGAGGTAGCACATCAGGCAGATGCACTCGGGCCTAACGTCGGTATCGATTGCCTGTAAATGTAAATCGCATTTCAGATACTGTGGAAGTACGTAAAATGACTACTTAATTTTTCCCAGACAAACTTTACGCGGGTTGTCATGGAAGTCCAAAATGAAGCCAGTCCTCTTTTATTCTGTATTTGTACATAGTGTATATTGCCCCATACCACTATCCTCTCTCAACCTCGCTCCCCCTTTTCTTTTCCCTCTCCATGTCCTCTTCCTTTCCTTTTATTCCCGCCAGCCGCAGCTCAGGTGCTTCAGGTTTCGATGGCAGATGCCGCGGCTAGCAACATCTTTTCCTTCAGTTGTTATTTTATTAATAAATAGCCACTAACTCCTCCTCTTGGGGGCTGCTACGCATCTTCACGCCTTGTTGGCCTTATTGTGGTTGCATTAGTGAATTGTAACCATGAAACATCGAAAATATCAATCGTACTCGTGTGCTCATGACGATACTATACGCTTATTACTCCATTCATGAGCTTAAAATTTTAGACCCACTGTCATCAACTAGCTCAGAGTGACGTTAATGGAGAGTCAGTACTCCGTCACTGTCGTACGATTTCAGTCATTTATGTAGTGCAAATACTGAGCTGCTTCCAGTACAGTGGCTACGCAATGCATATCCTGTCAGGAAAGAACAATAAATAATATTAATAGCCTACAGCCAACCTAAGAGAAAAGGAAACACAGAGCGAAAGTCATGGTGCCTTAACTGCCCCATAATCATGAGGTGCCTGGGTCATGAATAACGGAATCTCACCCAGACTTTCAGATTTGCTCCTCTCAGCTGTTTTTTTTTCTTTGTAGGTGCTGGTGAAAAAAATTAAGGCATTTCATGAGCAATTTTTTTCATTGCCGCCCTCAAACGGTAAACTTTTTAGAGCGTCAATTTCTCAAGTTTTTAGTATTTGCGAGGCGCGGTTAGCAGTATACAAATCACACCGCCTCCTCTGCATTCAGTTATGGCCGTGTGCATCAACACCCGTTGCCGAGGATCACTTGCCTCTGAACGTGACACTCCCAACTTCAAACACCGCTAAGCGTGACACCGTGAATATTCGCCTTCACACTTCTAATATTGCAGTATGCTGCTAGTATAGTAGTATGTGACCAATTAAAAAAAATATCTTCCTGTCATTGTTTTTGAGTCTCTAAACCTGTTTTTCTGCCTTGCCTTGTAATATCTTTGACAGCCACGTGTTCTAGTCTTCTCCATAATGACCCGCCCCTCCTCCACACACCACATACACACACTCAGTTATGTAATATCCTGTAAATGCTCCTGACGGGTTGAACGACTGATTATGATCATTAGAATTGTTTTATAAGTGGTATTATGAACCTCGGTCTTCATGCATTTTATCTTGGGGCATCTCTGAAAACTTCAAGACAATACAACTGAAGAGCGCTAATTTTTCACCCTTTTTATCAGATGTTCTTCAGGTAGCATGTCTGATCACCCGCGCTTTTTAACAAAGATTGTCGTTGTAACAAGATCCCAGTTAGCAAGCCGTATCGTGTGAACGAGGCTCTGACCGAAAAGATATTGTCCATGAGGCATGAGGCCATTAAAGCTCCGAGTTTATTCAGCAGGGAGATTTCGCACCGCGGAAATGGGGATGCAGTATTCTATCTTACTTGTATGCACATACAACACGAGCAAAAAGAGAGCTAACTTAATTCAGGACACCCGGAGGCAGCATTAGGAGTCAGTGAAGCGCTGGCGAAGTTCTGCGTTCTGGCCACTCTCAAAGTCTGCGGCAGTAAGCTTTGTTTTCGTCACAGTGCGCATACTTAGCGAGTCATCTTCGCGCGGCAGTAAAGTCTGTCGTAGAGTGCCTATTTGGCGTACTATTTTTTGTTAGACACGCGCGAAATGAAGCCGACGCTCCTTGATAGAAAACAGTAGATTCTGCGACCAATTGCATTGCGCAAACGCCTCTGTAGCTGAAAGCGACGTGAAAACGGAACGAAGCAAAAGTATAAAAAACGTGTTGACTGTGTTGAAATCCCTATCCCTCGTCCCCTCACTGTTCTCTTTCTCTGTGTACCGAAAGGTCATTGACTTCTTGCATACGACTGGCGCATTTTTCGTTTCCACCCACCACCTACCTCATTGTAGTCTCATATGGCCTCTCCTATCCCCTGCCCTCCTCTTTTAAATATAACAAATGTACGAAAATAGAACAACACTTTTCTAGTTACGTTGCTTTTCTAGACGCCACCAGTTCAGGACACCTTACACAAAACAATAATCAGGCTCTGAACCGTTTTAGACTTCATTCCTAGTTTTCCACGAGGAGCTCATGAATTATTCACATGCAGATAAGGCATCGGGAGATTTGGTGCAATGACACGAACGAAAAACGGAAGATCCTTTGGCTTTAATGGACGTTTAGAGCTTAGCTCAGGAGTTAATATTTCAGATTTTGTGGAAACATATTCCTGACGCTCTTGAGTGTGTGCATTGGCAGCAGACCTTTTTTCACGGCGGAAAGAAAACTTATCTGGCGCGAGAAGGGGAGGGGGGGGGGGGGGGAGAGGCGGTGCCTGGAGTTTTTTTCTTATCTCCTTGATGCGTAGGACAGGCAAGAGGTTGGCTCCGCTCATGCTACGCAAGGGGCGAAAATTGTGCAAAACAGCGCAAGATAGATAAATTTTAAAGCGCGCTTACTTCTGCAGAGACGTCTGTCAGCAACAACAATTCGCTGGTGCGCTCTCAACTCAGACTCATCAAAAACAGCTGTGCTGCCTCGACTGCGTAATGTCGCGGAAGTTTCGCGAAGCAAGGCTTGATTATTTAGTCCAGATAGTGTCACATGTGAAAAAAGAGAGCATACCGGGCTTCAGAGCAGCGGTTGTTGACATAAAGAAAAATTTGTCGCACACTACGCGCCTGAGTTATAAAAAGGCTATGCTGCGCGTTCATGACGCGCTCATGCGCGTTCACTGGATGCGGAAACGCTGCTCTCGAAGAAGCCGAAGTAAGTTGTTCCTATTGGCCCTGAAATTGAAACATGTGCGCACTTTAGCACGAGCAGAATAACAACAACAAAAAACCTATTGAGGCCTAAATCATAAAGAGAGAAAGAAAAGTGGTAGAGGAAAGGCAGGGAGGTTAACCAGAAGAATGTTCCGGTTGGCTACCCTTCACTGAAGGAGAGGGATGAGGGGGGCGCAAAAGAACAAGGAGTAGAGAAATGCGGTAACGGTAGCAAGCACGCCTAAATCATAAAGAATGTATTATGCGTAGCATGTTCCTCCCGTGAGTGGGTGGACAAAATACTTTTCGTGCTGTTGTACTGCTTTCATGCTGCGCGTACGGATACCAGCTTAGTGAAAACCAAACAAAATAGTACAGGTTATTCCACTAACAAAAAAAAAAGGTAACCGCAAAGCCCTCGTGCATTTAAACATGATAGGCACGTCTGTTTATATTTGCAGCGTCTAGCCTAACTATAATACCCGCTGCTCCCGCACAACACTAGGATTCAGAGAAATTGGTGAAACGTGGACAAAATAAAAGGCTTCAGGAAGGGAAGTTGTGCCTCGGCTTGTGTATGATGAATTTTTTATTTGTTCACTGAAAACTAGATCTCTCCGAAAGTTACATACTAACTCTCGAAATCTGATCGAAAGCTACATCTTGCTTGCGCATAACCGTTCTATCGTTAGTGCATTTAGGTCACAAACATATTCGTTGAAAAGTGCGCAAAATGCAAGATCCTCTTTCACGCGGCCTTGAAATTCGATCAAGAGGTTAACGTCAGTCTTTTCATGAGACATGTTTTGTCTGTCCAGTTTAACAGCCATCAGTGAGACCTTCGGGACCTAATTTAAAGCTGGTTAAAAGAGTAAAATTAAAAATATAAATAGAGAAGCGGTGGGACGGCTATCGGTTGGGCCTTTTCGGGAGATATGAGACTGGATGTTTCATGCAAAATTTTTATCCGAGTCACAAACCAGGTGAATATGGTTACAGGTAGAAAAGGAAAAAAAAAAGTGTTTTGCTTACAAGCATTACAGCAAACATTAAATACATTGCTGTAAGCTGAAGACAATGTCAGACCCTTATATATTGGTTTTAATGCCGAAACTCTTCAGACAACGGTGAATATAGATCTATTGCCGCTCTCATGTTTGTCTACTACAAAAGCAACACGCACACACATACAAAAGATTCTTGTCTCAGGCAGATAGGCGGCGCAGTAAGGTGTCGTGCTAGCCACTGCATTGGCGAGCGAGGACTTTTATGTTCATGTTGCTGGATGTAAAACAATTACGAATAGTGCTGTAGCCATCGTGACTCATGACTTGATGACACAAATGCTGTTAATTTATTACATTTGTCTCAAATTAGAACCGCTAGAGTAGTGACCTAGAGAACCTGGAATAGGTTTTCCCCTTGAGATATTTCTACACTCATGCCGGCTATTCTAAACAAGAAGACGGCAAATGCTTTTTGGTTAACAGTAACACCGCGGTCCACGCTCACTCTCTGTGCCACGGAATAACTTACTTCATGTAGCCGCTTATATTGTGAGCGTGGTCATTGTTCTAAATGGGGAAGTAATAGGAACGGGCACTCACGCTTTGTCAGGCATTGGAGCCTTTGTGTCAAGCCTTTTTGGCCAGAGTTCTCTTTGCCCTTTCTGTTTAAATAAGCATTTCATTTATTCATTATTCTTACATTTCTCTGTAGGAAAGAAAAACGCGAGATGAACTGCTGGGTTAGCTGGTTCCACAACCTTTGTATGTGTGCTGTGTTTTGTGCTGCCTTTCAAACCGTCCATGTTCATCTTATTGTGCGCTGCGGAGAAGTGAAAGAAATACCATATATTTATCGATAGGTGACAGAGTAATAAATACTGTATCAAGGCATATGTTCGAAAGAGTAACTCTGCAGTAACGCTCTTACACGCTACACGAAAAGCAGCCATGGCCCGTTAGTGGAGCACTTCAGTGTCGCTGACCCGCACCCTTATTAAAATGGTCTATAGACAGTCTATAGACTCCTTACAGACTCTAATGCCTTCATATAGATATTTTTTGTGTATTCATACTCTGTAGGCTGCCTATAGACTCTAAGTCTACTAAAGTGTATGGCCATAAATCTATGGATTGTCTATAGACTGTCTATAGGGTGTGTATTACCTATAGATGGTTCTCTAAGAATTTGTTTATAGAGAGTCTATAGACTTTGCAGACCACAAGTCTATGGACAGTCTATAGACTGTCAAATGAGATTTTTGTAAGGGTGGTACTGGTATGTACCGCAGACTGCGCCCTGGACGAGAACGACCATACTCGACGGTTCGCCAACCTTCCAAAGTGGTCTTGCGACCGGTACGGCAGCTTCAGGCGGGTCCAGCATCCAGTGCGGGGCTACTGCCTGTGCGTGGAGCCGGACGCGAAGCGCGTTGCGGCCATGTCCGGGAGGGTCATCGCCGGCGTTTGCCTCCTCTTTGGGGACGGACGAGGAGTTCGGGGACGTCCTCATCAGCGAACAGCGCACGCTGCTTGCTTGCTCCGAGACCGACGTCGACATCTACTGCGGCCCAGCCGGGCATGTTCGCTGAGTCCGTGTGTCGGTGGAGGCGAGAGCACAGAAATGCCACTCATTAAAACTGAGAGAGCTCATCAGCAATATTGCGAAGCGCTGAATTTTTTCTCTGAGAAAATCCAACGCCTGGACTAACTGGTTTATGACCTTAAATGTTTTGTTGAAACTGCTTTAGTTCGCTTCGCGAGAAAAGAGGGAGACCCCACTTAGAAGCGAACACACGAACGCCATATTTACTCCCGTCGGCGTCCGGCGTTGTGTCGCGAATCTCTGGATTGGCCGAAAAGGTTTGACGTCACACATAGAGCGGCGGAATTGAAAAGAGTTAAAACATTATAAAATTACGGTTACGAGGTCGCAACGTGGCTCGAAAGTCATTACGACCCTACAAGTATATAAAGGAAATGAACTGCGCTGAAAAGAACGTCGGAGTAATTAGCGGATAATCGAGCCCTTGACCCTTGAATTGAGTGTCAGCCGCCGCCATCTACTCGTACGGCTTGGTTAAAGAGGGGCTGTTATATGTATGTCGTGCGCTTTTTCACATAACAGGAAAAACAGTGTCCGTGTCTGCGTGGGCAAGAGGAGCCGCTGCCGGGACCCTTTAACTCTCATACTCATAAAGGCAGAGCTTAAATGTCTCGCTCAATTATTTTTTTTTATCAAAGCCAACATATACGGCGAAGTAGTCGTCTCTCTAGCTTTTTCATCGCTTCTGCATACTTTCAACAGGAGTAAAAAAAGGTAAAAAATGAGCGGCGACAGAATTTCGTGCACGGTGAGTTTTCTAAATGTGCCTGTTTTTCACCAAAAAAACAATAACAACCTAGCATTGCGTAAATGAAGATAAACGACATTTCGCGCCCTTCACAATAAGACGCAGTATGTTTCACGACCGTGCTAGCCTCTGTTGGCTGCGCAAGAAAACTCATAGTATCCCGTTCCTCCAGGCGTGTCGACCAGTGGTTTAATGCTTTCTTACGCCCGCCAGGGGCGCGATTCGTGATCGTAAGGGCAGGCAGTGACCGCTTTCTTGCGTGGTTTCGGATTATGTATAAACGGCAATGTCTACTCGCGTACGTACGTACACCGCAGTGCATCAGCTCTGTATCGTTGACACAATTGTCCCGAGGTAGTTATATTTAGCCTCATCGCCAAGTAGCTGATGAACGACCTCTATAAGGTCGGCTTTCCTTCGCACATAAAGACTACGTTTTTATGAGACGTCTCTCCATTGCTCGTTGCATGATATATCCTCCAAGCTTTGCTGTCGTAATATTGGCGGTAACGATTTTTTTTTATGTTCGGGTCATCGTTCGTTTTGCCACCGGTCATTGTTTCGTTTTCGGGCGAATCTGACACTCGCGACCTAGGCGATAATGACAGCACGCTGGGAATAAAATGACGTCGGTGGAAAAATCGCGTCTTGCATGAACTCTGTAGAGTAGATTAGCAGGGCTTAGAGTTTCGTTATGTTCCAAGCTCTGCAATGCGGAAGAAGACTCCGTCTGCTGCATCTGGTTACACGAGT